>NC_058407.1:39523331-39823331 GCF_002201575.2 Neomonachus schauinslandi
AAATTCTATTAGTTATAAAAAATATTCAAAATATATTTTAAAACATGATTTAATGCATATTAATTATAAAAATAATACATATTCATCGTAGAAATTTTGGAGATAAAATATATAAGGAAGAAAAGTAATATTATCTCTAATCTCACTTTCTAGGTCTCAATCCTCGGCATATAGAATATCATCTTGGTGTACTAATCTTTAGCATTTTCCTATGTATGTGTATGTATTTCTATATAAAATTGGAATTATATTTATGATTAGATAAATTTAAATCATGCTTTGGTCTTTTTAGATTGTTTTTTAAATGTTTTCTGTTACTAAATATTCTTTCAAAGAACTTTAATATGTACATAATAGTCTATCTACCATTATTCACAGAACTCTTTATTATAATAAACATTCTCCTGCACTAGGTGAAGCACAATATAGTGGCTAAATGGGAATACCAGTTGAGGAAGATAGGGCTTTTGCTGGAGAGTCAGACATCTGAACAAATAATATAAGAGAATAAAGAAGAAAAATTATATGAAAATGAAAACTAGAAATTAATGACAATTATTAAGCGATATATACACAGTTTCAGTATTTCAATTCATTCGTGTATTTTAATTCAAATGATAAATCTTCCATATGGTTATGCATTTTGTACTGCATTCCAGATGTGATCAGCAGGTTAACATTATTTCCACATTATACAATCTGATTAGACATGAATAGAAAAAAGTCATTATGTTCTTTGCCATTTTGTAGCTCTCATAGAAGGGTAAAAGTTTTGAAAAATATTTAACAAATCCTTTTAATAAATGAATTTCTTCCAATTAAGGTTGTTCTTTCATTTAAATAACATAAGGGGACAGAAACAGTAACTGATCGAAAGCATGCAAGTTCACTCACAAAAAGAATTTGCAATACTGTTGTATCTGATGAAAAAGAAATTGATCTGGTGTTGACTGAGATAAGGAGAGAAGAAAATCTGTTCCTGAATTTTACTAGAAATGTCATTGGATGTTGGATTTTAGTTTTTAGTTTTTTGGGGTTGTCATACATTGGATTACAAAATGTAAAATATTAATTATAAAGTTTTAAAGGCTTCACATAAATACAAGAAATAAAATAAATACATAATTCTCATTAACCATTGAACTAATTTTTCCTTTAACTTTCTTACCAAAATTATTTTATCTTATATTATTCATGGTAGCCAGTTATATACATCTACTTTGATTGTTATTTAAGGTAAGGACAAGTGTAAAAGCCAATTAATAAATTTAAAGGACAAGTAGAAGAGCTAATTAGTAAATTTAAGTATGTAGTTTAGAAGGATAAATAACCATACTTACATCAATGAATAGATCATCCAGACAGAATATAAATAATAAAACAGTGGCTTGAAAAGACATAGTAGACCAGGTGGACTTAACATATATATAGAAATATTCCATCCAAAAGCAAAAGATACACATTTTTCCCAAATGCAAATGGAACATTCTCCAGGATAGATCATATAGTAAGCCACAAAAAAGTCTTAATAAATTTAAAATTGAAATTATATGAAGTATCTTTGCTCATCACAATGGTATAAAGATAAGTATTATAAGAAAACTGGAAAAATTCACAAATATGTGGAGATAACCAATATTCTCCTGAACATCCATGGGTAAATGAAGAAATCAAGAGAAAACAAAAAAAAATAGTTTGAGACTAATGAAAATGGAAATTCAACATACCAAAATTTACGGGATGCAGCAAAAACAGTTCTAAGAGGGAGGTTCATAGTGATTAATGCCTACCTCAAGAAATATGAAAAAATGTCAACAACCTAACTCTACACCTCATGGAACTAAAACAAATCAAACTCAAAGTTAGGAGAAGGAAAGAACAAAGATCAAAGTGGAAATGAATGAACTAGAGATTAAAAGAAAAACAACAAGAGAAAAGATCAGCGAAACTAAGAACTGGTTCTTTGAAAAAATAAAGCTGACAAGCCTTCAGCTAGGGTCACCAGAGAGAGAGAGAGACTATGAGAGAGAGAGTAGACGTAAATAAACAAAATCAGATGAAAGAGGAGATGATACTACAGAAATACAAAGCATTATCAGACTGGTATAAACAAGTGTATGCCAACAAATTGAACAACCTAGAAGAAATAGATGAAGTCCTGGAAACATACAACCCACCAAGACTGAATCATAAAAAATTTCAAAATACGAACAAATGACTAGTAAGGAGACTGAATCAGTAATTAAACACTTCCCAATAAGCCAAAGTGCAGGACCAGACAGCTTTACTGGTGAATTCTACTAAACATTCAAAGAATTAATTCCAATCCTTCCCAAACACTTCCAAAAAATAGAGAAGGAAACACTTGCAAACTAATTTTATGAGTATGCCCTAATTCTAAAACCAGACCAGAACACCAAAAGAAAAAAAAATTACAGGCCAATACCCTTGGTGAACCTAGATATAACAATTCTCTACAAAATATTAGCCAACTGAATTCAACAATACATTGCACAGTTCATACACCATGATCAAGCAGATTTATGCCAAGGATGCAAGGATGATTCAACATCCTCAACTCAAATTTAACAATACATTAAGGAGATCATACACCATGATCAAGCAGATTTATGCCAGGGATGCAAGGATGATTCAATAGCCTCAAATCAATCAATGTGATACATAACACTAACAAAACAAAGCATAAAATCTATGATCATCTCAATAGATGCAGAAAAAAGCATTTGACAAAATTCAGTATGTATTTATGGTAAAAATCTCAGCAAAGTGTGTACAAAGGGAATGAACTTCAACATAATAAAGGCCATATATGACAAGCCTACAACTAACATCATACTCTATGGTGAAAAGCTAAAAGCTTTTCCTTTAAGATAAGAAACATGACAAAAATGCCCATTCTTGACACTTTTATTCAGCGAAGTGTTTTAAGTCCTAGCCACAACAGTTAGGTAAGAAAACAAATAAACAATAAAAGGCATCCAACTGGAAAGCTATATTTGCAGATAGCATGATATTATACATGGAAAACACTAAAGATTTCACTTAAAGAATTGTTATAAATAATCAAATTCAGTAAAGTTTCAGGATGTAAAATCAGTATACAAAAATCTGTTGTATTTCCCTACATTTCTAATAATGAGTTGTCAGAAAGAAAAATTGAGAACACAATCTCATTTACAATTTCAACAACAACAACAACAAAAATTTAGGAATAAATTCAACCAAGGAAGTAAAAGATCTGTACACTGAAAACTATGAAACATAGGTGAAATAAATTGATGACAGAAATAAGTAAAAAGATATTCTGTGCTCACCAACTGAAAGAATTTTTAAAAATATCCATACTATCCAAAGCAATCTATAGATTCAATGCAATCCTATGAAAATTCTAATGGTGTTTTTCACAGAAATAGAGCAAAGCATCCTAAAATTTATATAGAATCACATAAGACCCTGAAGAGTCAAAGCAAAAAAAAAAAAAAAAAAAAAAGGCTTTGTCTCTCAAGAGGAATAAAGCTGGAAACTTCAAGATCCCTGACTTTAAACTATATTACAAATCTAAAGTAATCAAAAAAGTATGGCATAAGCAAACAATAGACACTTAGATCAATGCAGCAAAATAGAGAACTCAGAAATAAACCTACACATATATGGGCAATTAATTTATGAAAAAAAAAGCCAAGTGTATACATTGGGGAAAGAATAGTTTCTTCAATAAATGGTGCTTGGAAAACTAGACAGGTATCTGCAAAAGAATGAAACTGGACCACTATCTCACATTACACACAAAAATTAAGTCAAAATGTGGGGTGCCTGGGTGGCTCAGTTGGTTAAGCGACTGCCTTCGGCTCAGGTCATGATCCTGGAGTCCCAGGATCGAGTCCCGCATCGGGCTCCCTGCTCGGCAGGGAGTCTGCTTCTCCCTCTGACCCTCCCCCCTCTCCTGCTCTCTCTCTCTCATTCTCTCTCTCAAATAAATAAATAAAATCTTAAAAAAAAATTAAGTCGAAATGCATTAAAGACTTAAATGTAAGACCTGAAACCAAAAACTCCTAGAAGAAAACATAGATGGTGAACTTGACATCGATCTTGGTGATCATTTTTTGAATCTGGCACCAAAAGCAAAGGCAACAAAAGCAAAACAAAACAAAAAACAAGGAGGACTATATTAAATTGAAAACCTTCTGCCCAGCAAAGGAAACCATTAGCAAAATGAAAAAATATCATACTGAATGAAAGAAAATATCTTATATGGGGTTAATAGTCAAAAAATATATAGAATGCATACAGTGCAATAGCAAAAACCCAAACAACTGGATTAAGAAATGGGCAGAAATTCTGAATAAACATTTTTCCAAAGAAGACCCATGAATGGACAATAAGCAAAGAAGCTCAATATCACTAATCATCAGGGAAATGTAAATCAAACCACAAGGTATCAGGTTATACCTGTTAAAGTTGCTATTATTAAATAGACAAAATATAAAAGTATCCAGTGAGGGTACGGGAACCCTTGTGCACTGTTACTGGGAATGTAAATTGGTGCAACCACTAAGGAAAGCAGTAGCAAGGTACTTGAAAAAATTAAAAATAGAACTGTCATATGATCTAGAAATTCCAGCTCTGAGTATTTATTTAAAAAAAAAAATGAAAACACTAACTAGAACAGATATATGCATCCCCATATTCATTGTAGCATTATTTGTAACAGCTAAGATATGGTAACAACCAAAGTATCCATTAGTGGATGAATGGATAATGAAGATGTGGGTTGTGCTTGTGTGTGTGTGTGGGGGGGGGCATATATGGAATGTAATGGAATATTATTTGGCCTTAAAAAAGGCTGAAATCTTGCCATTTGCAACAACATGGATGGACCTTGAGGGCATTATGCTAAGTGAAATAAGTCAGAGAAAGACAGATACCATATGATCTCATTTACATGTGGAATCAAAACAAAACAAGACAAAAGCTTATGGATACAGAAAACAGATTGGTGAGTGCCAGAGGTTGGGAGAGCAGGGAGCAAAATCGGTGAAGGGGTCAAAAGACTAAAATTAAATTATAAAAAAATAAGGACAGCAGGGTGACTATAATAACACTATTTTATATTTGCAAGCTGCTCAGAGAGTAATTCTTGGTCCTCATCACAAGAAAATTGTAACTATGTATGGTGACAGACATTAACTAGATTTGTTGTAATGATTATTTTGCAATACATACAAATATTAAATAATTATGTTTTATACCTGAAACAATGTTTTTAACAAACAATTGTTTAAAAAAAGGGAGAGACAATGTGGTCTTACAAACAGTACTGAGTGTCTAAGACTTAGCTAGGCATAATGAAGGAATTCAGGGAATACTTCTGTTTCTTTTTAAAAAATGCCTTATAAATTTATCAGCTTAGAAACTGTTTTACCAAAAAAAAAAAAAAAAAGTCTGAGAGGATTTAAACATTTGCCCCAAATGAAGCAGCTGAAATATGAGTTCCAAAGTATGATCCATGATCTGAATTCAGCTCTAAAACTTTCATTATGTAGTTCACTATTCAAGGCCCCTTGAATCAAATTGGAAAAATAGAAACTATAAATGTATGAGAGGGGTACAGCCTCAGGGTGGGAGATTTTAATCATGATGAACTGTATATTCTTCTTTCCAGTGGAAGAAAAACATTTCCAGTTACTTACAACTGAAAATGAAATCCAACTGTTCTAATACATTTTTTTAAAAAGATTTATTTATGTATTTATTTTGAGAGAGAGTGCAGGGGAGGAGAAGAGGGAGAGGAAGAGAATCTCAAGCAGACTCCCCACTGAGCATGAAGCCCCATCTCAGGACCTTGAGATCATGGACCTGAGCCAAAATCAAGAGTCAGACACTGAACTGACTGAGCTACCCAAATATCCTGCTAGTTCAAATATTTTTTAAAGGAACTTACTTACCATGATAATAATATATACTCTATGTAAATTTGGTCCATTTATCTTTGATTATAAGTGTATATAAGTCCAAAATTAAATGTATATGAGTCACTTTGTACATAAATGAATTTTGTCCTCATAACTCCCCCAAATGTGTTTATTTTGAACAATGAAGAGTGGTGATGGGTTGAATACAATCTTTCTCACATATTTAATATGGTAGATGTTTTAAAAATTCGTATCACCATGAATGTGCACAAATGTGGGTGTGGATCTAAAATTCTCCATGCACAGTGGATAGGCAATGCACAAATATCCATGGATAATTTGGTTACACAATGCATGAATAATCTATGGATAACCTAAATATGCAAAACTTAAGCCACGGATCTTGGCAGCATCATCATGTTCAACCAGTGAAACTAATTAGTATCCACTATAACCTTCTGGGCCAATCAACTTAAAATAGATTATTTTGAGCAGTTTAGAAAGGGTCTTTTTGGATCCTTATAATAAAGTCTTCTCATGTGATAAAACAAGAGTTAATTAGTATATTATAGAGCCCGGGGGAAAAAAATAATGTTTTATTCAAAGGAATAACTTAATCACATGTTGAGTAAAGAAATGCATGTCTTTAGTTGTTTATTTGTTGCAGACCATTTGGAGTGTAGGTTAACTGAAAATTCATTTTATACAGTCAGTTTTAAAGCACAATTAATAATTTATATTTGAAAACATTCATCATATATGAGAAACAAATTAGCCCAAGAGCTCCCCAACCCGCACTTCATCTGCTCAGTGAAGAGTCTGTTGGCATCAGTTCCTATGGATGGTTTGCAGAAGACCATCCTCTTAAATCCCTAGCAATCACTGGATAGCCTCCAGAATCAGCCTTAATTTAAGCTTGAGGGAGAATTAAAGCAGAGGTTCCCTCAAGCTCCAAAGCTCTGAGCTATTTAATCACTACTTTGGCTCTGCCCAGAACACTCTGCGCCATCAGAGCAGTGACTCATTCCTGGGTGAGCCGAGTCTGGTGTGGACCTGGGTGGGATGAGAGCTTAATTATACTGTCTTTTTCACAGCAGGAAAAACTGGTATATTTAGAGTCTTCTGTACTGCCTGAGATCATATTTGATCTACTGACCTGATGATGAAAACTTTCAGTATGAATTGCTGAGTTTTGTAATACTTAGTCTCTCCTTTTCACTCTATCTCTTTACATTCTCTATTGGTGGGGGATAAGACCTCATCTTAACTACTTCTGACATTTTTATTTCATTGAAACAAGATCATTTTTCTCTTTGGCTTGATCTTCCTTGCATCTTAGATTGCCTTAATTTCTTTTTGAATATGAACTGATTCAACTTCCTGATTTTAGGTCAATACCTCTGTTCCCTGTCCTAACAACTTACTCATATCATTTAAATCCTCATGAAAATTTCCATGAGATAAGTTGCCGTCTCCACTTAATAAATCTGAAAACCAAGACTTCGTGACTTTATGATTGTCTAGGCCTAAAAAGCAAGTAAGTGGTAGACCACAGAATAAAATCCAGATCAACCTGAATTCAAAATCCCATGATCTTAATAGTATATACTACTTCACAAAAAAATCTTACTAAAAGTTGTGAAAGTGTTTAAGTAGTCCATTGAAATAGTTATCTCCTCTGAAAACGGAACTGTATTTTCTGTGAATCTGAGGTAATCCATCCATAGTTTAGATGAACTATAATCTTTTATATGAAGAACTAGATCTTCAACTGGGTTAGCTTTTATTAGAGTTTATGATGATTTGACAGTGCCCAATACAGCTAAAATGATAAAACATACCAAAGATCTTTAGTCTGTACTTAGAAAATTCTACGTCAAATGTGGACCTACAATTTTATAACATAAATAGGGTACTGGGATCCATTATTTCACACACTGTCAAATGGAAATCCTGGTGAATATTTTATTCATGAGATTTCTCAACTTAAGTTTTTAAGATATTAAGCAGTCTAATTATTTTCAAAAGTAGATGAGTGCAATAACAGCAACAGGAATATAATTTTAGAAATAGGCTATTTTCACATTAGTTCTGTAGCACAGACTTTAGAACATGCTTTAAATGTGGAACTTGTAAAAACACGTATCACAAATGAAATAAGGTGGTGTCTACACCCACATTTGAATGGAGAACTCCCAAAAGCATTCTGCAATGTCCACATAGTTGGACATTTTCCTCCCATGCATAATTTTTTCAATCCCGTCAATTTCACACTCTTTTTTTCCATAACCAAGTGTCCTGGAAGGTATGTGTCCAACTTGACATCTTTTCTATGTTTATATTTACTGTCCTTTTTTCTGTATAGCTATTGCCCTGCTTTTTGTATGTAAGCTTTCACATACACTAAAGTGAAGTGGGCGCATGAAGGGTGCTCCTGATTCATGGTATAGGACATAGGCACAGACTTGGCTGAACTGCCACTTCGATGACTATATTCAGGACCCAAAAGAACTGGAGCTTTTAAAGCTTTCAGATCATATTTCTTTGTGTATATACTCAACTCAAATAATGTCTGATGAAAACTATCCTATGAAGAATATAGCTAGAGTCAGAAACTAGCACTGCTAGACACATTTCCTGGATGGGAGGATGCTTAGCCTTGATATAGCACTAACCTATCTGACTGTGTCTAAGAAATACTAATGGCAGCCTTTCAACCCAACCTGAAGCAGTCTACCTTGGGAATTGTGTGTTTACAGCTAATTGCAACCAGGTACAAGCCTGGTGGTTGGGCTGAATTCACATGAGCAGCCAAAGGGGATTTAAACATTTGTGTTGTTGAAGAAAAGGTCATGCTGATATATTGATGTAAAAAAATTTTTAATATTTATCCAAATGAACCAAAAATATGTTTGTGTAATTGGACTATTCATTTCAGTCCAATTCTGCTACATCCTATATTCTTCATCCTTTTGGAAAAAACAGAGAGAGAGAAACTGAAAGCATAACATTTAGTAACATAGCCTATTATTTCATTTTAATTATGTAACAATTTAATTATGACTTGTGTTAGCAATAGGATTCTTAAAAACTGTTACTTTCGGAAAATAGATTATGATTTTCCCCTAAGCCATTTGCTTATTGTCATCACTCCTCTATTATTCCAATACTTGAAATTCTGATAAAAGATGTATTTTTAAGTGTTCTTGTCCTTGGAAAAATATCAGTAGGCTCCCAGTGACTCTCTTAAAGCAGTGAAACTGCATTCATATTTTGCATTAAAATGACAGATGAAAGGAGACAGACAATGATGCGGTCTAGGAGCAAAGCGGCCAGGTGCTTAGTAAGGATTATGTTTGCTAATTTAAAAAGGAGGGGGAGAAAAAAGAGCTTTGCACATCATCAGTCTGAAAACAGGAACAGAAGCACTGTTGAATTCAAGCTGTGTCATTTATTCCATCACAGCCGTGCGTGCGCCACCTTCCCCTCCTTCTCTACTTTATTCTCCATTTCCTCAGTTTCCGCCCACATGGATTGTTGCTACCACCTATTCTCCTCCAAGGGAGATAGGAGGGTGGACTGGCAGCTTCCGCTCCCTGGACAGCTGGTGCAGCGACAGTTCTAGAAATCAGCTCACTGTGAGTGCTGGATATCCTGCGAGCACTCGGATTACACACTGCTAACACAAGCTTGTGGTTCCATATTTTAAGTTCTGTGATTACAAATGTTTAATAAGCTAGTAAGATCACCCACAGGAAAATGTTTGTAGAAACTGTATTTCAGAATGATTTTTTTAAATGCTTGTTTTTTTTTTTTTTTTTTTTTTCCTTTCTAAAAATTAGGTCAGGATTGAGAGACTGTTCACTCGTAATAGGATAATGGTAGAGAGCTGTTTACTTCTAAAGCTTTTGGATCAAGGTTGTTAAGGAGAGCAATTAAAAATGTAACATTGAATTCTACACCTGACACCAGTATTTCACTGTATGTTAACTAAAATTTAAATTGAAAAAAATGTATCCATGGCAGGATAAGGATGCACACTGATAGTACTAAGGGATGTGATTGTATTTTCTTTTTCCTACACTCCAGATAGGAACGAGGCTCCTTGCACCATCCTTTCCAAGGGCCTTTAAAAGGCATTCTTCCAGATGCAAAGTATCTTACACCAATGTAAAAGGTGTGACAAGGAAAAAACAAGGCAAACTGCTAACAAATACCAGAATGAGTTCTGACCTAAGAAATCATCCTGGGAGACTGTACATTAATTACAATGATGCTACCATGGCTTGAAACACTTTTGGAACTCCTCATCTGAAATTGTTCAGAGAGACTGTTTTACAAAGAAAATGAGTTTCATTACCTTATAGTTACACCTTCTCTATTCTCACTGCCTTGAGCCCACTCACGATGAGTTTAAAAACGGAGATGTTTCATACCCAGTTTGAATTTGGACTGCTTAACATTTGTCACCATTGGAACTTACCAGTTTCTGATTTTTTTAAACAGAATCTCTCAATTCAAGGATTCATAAACTGCTTATTGAATTTCAACAAGCAGTTCATGAATTGTTCAGCATCTAGCAAGATTGATTAAATAATATCTAGACCATTTCCATAGAAATAGGCTTATTATTGTTACTAACTCTCACTCTTTTCATATGGCAGGTCAAAAGAAAATAATGTCTTAAAAACTCATGAAGAAGTATGGTTCATGAGTTTTCAGAAGTTCTAGAAAATGAGACTGTCACCCTGAGGTGAAAACTGACATAGTGAACTATATACATTTCAAAAGGAATGGAATGCAAAAGACCTGAAAAGACTATAATTAAAAATAAAATAATAGCTTTGTGGTTTTGACCATAAAAACCAGTAGAGGAAAATAAATTTGATTTTTCAGTTTCATATGCATAACTCAATCATAGCAGCTATATATAATGTCCTTAATTTAAAAACAACCCAACCACTATTTGTATGGTTCCTTTTATTATTTTTTTTTCAAATTTATATGTGCTTCTTAAAAGCCTTGATTAAATTTATTATTAAGTAATCATTAAAGGCAACTGAACATAATTTTTAAAAGCCAGGTTCAGTGAAGTACCAATGTATATAAAATTGCTCTTAAAATTAACAGTAAATTATTCTAAATAATAATCTAAAACACTGTTAGTATTATCAGATATTCATCTGATTAAGCAGAACAATATAACAAAATTTTTAAAAGCACAGGTAGTAGGTCATGAATGGGTTATATTCCAAATGTTAATACACTAATGTTGCAAAATTTAGCTTACAGTATAGTTCAAGTATGGAGGGGAGAGTGAATTACTTATTTTATCTGTATTTGATATGGATTGTATTTGATCTGTATTTGATCTCATGAGCACCTTCTTGATACTTTATAGGCAATTACCAGGCAGGAGTGTGTCTATGTGTGTAGTGGGAGGAGCAACATTTTGCCAAATATCTAAAATCTTTCAAACTTAGTTCAACACAATGATTTAAGCAATCTTACCCAGTCATGCTCAATTTCTACAGGAAATAAGAAAATTTATATTTCTTTGTATTTTACCTTCCTCCTCAGTAACCATCTTGGTTTAGTAGGGGAAAGACATGGCCAAACCCTATTTTAACTGATGCAGAAACCATATGCAAAAAAAAAAAAACCTTTCTAAAACTCAAGGGCTTTCCCACCACACTCCCTACTGCCCTACTGTAGTATGATATGGTATGGTTGGTTGTTTCCATTATCCACTTATTTTTGTTCACCTTGTGACTGTTTCTGTTAATAAAGGTGTAATAAAAGTACTTGCTCCATACTAAGATTTACCATTTTGTAGTAGGAAAAATACATCTAAGATTTCAATTACTCTTTCTGTAATGATTCCAAATGTTGTAACAGGCTAATCTTGCATATATCACCCTTTCAATATCTTTGCATTCACCTATTTTTAGATAAGGAATATGGTCTGTAGTTGGTCAAGGTCATAAAGGTAGAACCAAACTTCATATCCAGATTGTTCTATCTCCTAGTGTGGTGTATCATAACCATTAAGGTGCATAAGATTCACTTGGTTATACTGTTAAAATTCAGGTTTTTATTCCCTAGGTGTAAAATGTGTCAGGGATTCTTTGTTTCTAACAAACTGCCAGGTAATGCAGATGCTCCTCCTTATGTTGCACACTTTGAGTAACAGATCATGTTCCTTATCCAAAGGATTGGAATAACAATGTTTATAAGTTTTTATGCATAGGTTTTGCCATTTAACAAGCTTCCTTTCACACCTTTCCCTAGGTAACCAAAATAGTCCTTAATGTCCTATTAGGATCCACCTAATGTCCTATTGTGGTATCTTTCTGCACTATCCCTCAAAATACCCTTTGTGACAAAACTCTCCATGCTTCATAGTCAAAGCAGAGCTGGTGTCTAAACTGGCACTGTCTCTTATAAGATTTTGATGAAGATTAAATGACATAATTAAAATGAAAATGTTTAGCAGTTTTCCTGGAACATAGCAAGAATTCAATGTTCCCCTAATGAAAATGAATTTGCTCTAAAATAGTTAAGTGAAATGAATACTATATTGTTTTGTCTGTCTAAAACAAATAGAATCTATTCTAAGATCTAACTCATTGACCAGAGTTTGATGAGATTCTCAAAGGCATATTTATTTTCTAGAAAGCAGGGATAGCAGCTAATCTTTAGCATATATTGGCCACAAAGACCTTCAAGACTCAAATACTTGATTACTTATTAACCTGGCCAGTCTGGCTTTCTTTCTCCTTTCTTTCTCTCTTCTAATTATTTTCATTCTCATCCATTAATTGAATCTCCTACCCCCTTCAAAGTTTCTAGTGTCAGGTCTTAGATAAAAAAACAAGCTTAAGAAATTATCTCACTAGTAAATAAATTCCTGGCACTTAATAATCTCCCCATAAATAATCATATTTGAAAAGAGAATGTTTCTTAATCCAGATGAAGTTTTATTTTATTTCTATTTTTGTGATATACACACATAAATGTACATTCTTTCACTTAAAAAAAGTTATTGAGATCCTACTATGCACCAAGGACTTTTCTAGGCAATGGGGAAGAAGAGACAGAAAGCCCTGCTAGAACAATTGGACATCTATACGCAGAAATACGAATGCAAATATAGACCTTAAACCCTTCACAAAAATTAACTCAAAATAGATCATACACATAAATGTAGGATACAAAACTATAAAATCCCTAGAAAATAACACCTAGAAAATCCAGATGACCATGGCTTTGGCAAGGACTTTTTAAACACAACACCAAAAAGTATGATCCATGGAAAAAAAAAAAAAAAAAAAAAATTAAACTTCATGAAATTTTTTTAAATTATGCTTTTTGAGAGATACTTTCAAGATAATGAACAGACAAGCCATCAAATGGGAGAAGATATTTGCAAAAGAAACATGTGATAAAGGGCTGTTATCTAAAATATATGAAGAACACTTACAACTCAACAAACAAGCCAATTAAAAAATGGGGCCAAAAACCTTAACAGATCCTCACCAAAAAATGTTATACCAACATGGCCAATAAGCAGATGTTCCACATCATCTGTCAAATTAAAGCAACAATGAGATACCACTAGAAACCTATTAAAATCACCAAAATCTGTAACACTGACCATACCAAATACTGGTGAAGATATGGAGCAACAGAAGCTCTCGTTCATTGCTGGTGGGAATATAAAATGGTACAGCCACTTTGAAGGAATTGGTAGTTCTTTAAAAACTAAACATATTCTTACCATACAATTTAGCAATCACACTCCTTAATATTTACCCAAAGGAGTTGAATATTTATGTTCACACAAAAACCTGCACTAAAATGTTTACAGCACATTTATAATTGCCAAAACTTGGAAGCAACCAAGATATCCTTTAGCAGGTGGATGGGTAAATAAACCATGGTACATCCAGACAATTGAATATTTTTCAGTGCTAAAACAACAACAACAAAAACTATCAAGCCATAAAAAAAAACACACAGGAAACTTAAGTGCATATTACTAGGTCAAAGAAGCCAATCTGAAAAGGCTACACAGTGTCTAATTCCAACTACATGACATTCTGGAAAAGGCAAAACTATGGACATAATACAAAGATCAGTGGTTCAAAAGGTTGGGGTTGGGAGAGTCAATAGGCAGAGCACAGAGGATTTTTAGGGCAGTTAAGATACTCTGTATGATACTATAATGGACACATGTTATTATACATTTGTTCAAATTCATAGCATGTACACCCTAAGAGTGAACTGTAATGTAAATTATGGACTTTGAGTCATTATGGTGTGTCAATGTAGGTTCATCAATTGTAATAAATGTGCCACTCTGGTGAGGGATGTTGATAATGGGAGTGGCTATGCATATGTGGGGACAGGATGAATGTGGGAAATCTCTTACCTTCCTATTAATTTTATTGTGAACCTAAAACTTCTCTCAAAAAAAGTAAAGAAAAAGTTTTGCCCTCATGTTCCGGTGGAGAAACAAACAAACAAAAAAAAAGAGCAATATATACATATATATTAGATGGTGATAAATTATATATAATTAAGCAGGGGGAGGGAAAGGGATTATGCAAAAATTGAAATGTTAAATAGGGCAGTAAGGAGAGGCCTTATTGAGGAGGTAACTTTTGACATAGGATGTGGAAGATGTGAGGGATTGTTTCCCATATATATCAGACGGAAATGCATTTCAACTTTGAGATTTCCATATTTAAAGCTCTTGAGTTGGGAATGGATCTGTCTTGTTTCAGAACATCAAGAAAGCCAGTATGTCTGAAGAAATATACAGGGTGGAGAGTGGATATATGGGCAGATCATTTTGGAAAATGTATCAGACAAGGTAAGGTCAGGTCACATGTCAGTAACTCACAGTAACAGTATCAGAGGCATAAGACAACAAAAAGGTTTATTTTTCCATTCATGCTGCATGCACATTTCAGGTCAACTGAGAGCTCTATTTTACCTTCAAAGACACATATGGACGTAACTATCATAATTTTCAGTTTATATCAACACAGCTCTTTTATGCATTTAGTGCACAAAATAAGAGAAGAAAAGAAATTATTAAAAGTGAACAAATGATAATAAAATGCAGAGGGTTGGGAAGACTAAAAATGTAGAGCTATAGAATATGTTCAAACTTAAGTTATTATCAACTTAAAATAAATTGCTACAAGTATATGTTGTTATATGGAGCCTCATGGTAACCACAAACCGAAAATCTACTGTAGGTATACAAAAGATGATGAGAAAGGAATCTAAGCATATCACTAAAGAAAATCATCAAACCACAAAGAAAGCAAGAAGAAAAGAACAAGGTGGAACTATAAAACAGCCAGAAAACAATTTTAAAAATGGCAATAAGTGAATATCTGCCAATAATTACTTTAAATGTAAATAGACTAAAACTTCCAATCAAAAGACATAGAGTGGCTACATGGATAAAAAAAAATAAGACCTAGCTATATGCTGCCTATAAGATACACACATAGAGAAACAACAGAATGGAAAAAGATATTCCATGCAAAGGAAAGCCAAAGAAACATGGGGTAGCTATACTTACCTCAAACAAAATAGACATTAAAACAAAGACTGTAATAAGAGACAAAGAAGGGAGTTTTGTAATGATAAAGGAGTCATCCAGCAAGAGGATATAACATTTGTAAATATTTATGCACCTAAATAGGAACACCTAAATTTATAAAACAAATATTAACAGGTCTAAAAGGAGAAATAGACAGTACAATAAAAAAGGGTAGACTTAATACCCTACTTATATTGAGGATGGATCATCCAGACAGAAAATCAATAAGAAAACATTGGCTTTAAATAACACATTAGACCAGATGGATTTAACAGATAAATACAAAATATTCCAGCCAAAAGAAATAGAATATGCATTATTCTCAAATGTGCATGGGACATTCTCCAGAATAGATCAAAGATTAGGCCATGAAACAAGTATTAATAAATTTAAAATTGCAATCATATCAAGCATCTTTTCCAATCACAATGGTATGAAACTAGAAATCAATTATAAGATGAAAACTGGAAACTTAATAATATATGTGGAAATTAAACAACATGCTACTGAACAACAAAGGGTCAAAGAATAAATCAAAAGAGAAAAAATACCTTGAGACAAATGAAAATGGAAATGCAACATGTTAAAAACTTTGGGGTGCAGCAAAAGCAGTTCTAAGAGAGAAGTACATGGTGATAAATGCCTACCTCAAGAAAGGACAAAAATCGCAAAACAAAACAAAAACACAAGCCTAATGTTACACCTCAAGAGACTAGAAAAAGAAGTACAAACAAAACCCAAAGTTAATACAATAAGGGAAATAAAAAGATCAGAGCAGAAATAAATGAAATAGAGACTAAAAAGACAATAGAAAATATAAATCTAAGAACTGGTTTTTGAAAGATAAACACAACCGACAAACCATTAGTTAGACTCATCAAAAAAAAAAAAAAAAGAGAGAGAGGGCTCAAATAAATTAAATTAGAAATGAAAGAGGAGATGTTACAACTGATACTACAGAAATACAAAGAATCATAAGAGACTATTTGAACAATTACATGCCAACAAATTGGACAACCTCAAAAAAATGATTAAGTTCCCAGAAGTATACAACCTGCCAAGATTGAATCATGAAAAAATAGGAAATCTAAATAGATGGAGTACTAGTAAAGAGATTCAATCAGTAATCAAAATCCTTCCAACAAACAAGTCCAAGACCAGATGGCTTCACTGGTGAATTCTACTCACCATTCAAAGAAGTATGAATACCAATCCTTCTCAAACTCTTCCAAGTTGAGAAAGACAAATTATTCCAAACTTATGTTATGAGGCCAGCATCACTGTTGTAAAAACACCAGACAAGGAATCCACAAGAAAAGCACAGGCCAATATCCTTGAAGAACATAGATGCAAAAACCATCAAAAAATACTAGCAAATTGAATTTAATGATACACTAATAAGATCATACACCATGCTCAAGTGGAATTTATTCCAAGAAGCAAGTGTTGTTCAACATCTGCAAATCAATCATCATGATACATGACATTAACAAAATGAAGGATAAAAATCATATGGCCATCTCAATAGATGCAGAAAAATAATTTGACAAAATTCAGCATCAATTTATGATTTAAAAACTCTCAACAAAGTATAGAGGGAACATACTTTAACATAATAAAGTGAGTATATTAGAAACATACCTCATAGTAATAATAAAGGCTACGTAATAAAGGCTATATATGACAAGCACACAGCTAACATTGTTCTCAATGTTGAAAATCTGAAAGTTTTTCCTCTGAAATCAGGAACAAGACAAAGTTGCCCACTCTTGCCACTTTTATTCCACCAAGTATTGGAAGTCTTAGCTACAGCAGTTGAAAGAGAGAAAGAAAGAAAAAGAAGGAACACTGTTAGAACTAATCAACAAGTTCAGTAAAGTTGCAAGATACAAAATCAATATACAGAATCCTGTTACATTTCTATACACTAATAATGAACTATGAGAAAAAGAAATAAAGAATACAATCTCATATACAATTCCATCAGAAGAATAAAATACATAGAAATAAATTTAACCAAGGAAGTGAAAGACCTGTGCACTGAAAACTAACAGACATTGATAAAAGAAACTGAATACACAAATAAATTGAATTATATTTCATGTTTATGGATTAGAAGAATATTGTTAAAATGCCCCTACTACCCTACAGCAGTCTATGATTCAATGCAATCTCTATCAAAATTCCAATGGTGGGGCATTCCCATTCAAGATGGCAATGCAAGAAAACACTGAACTGACCCACTCCACAGAACACAACAAATTACATCAATTAACAGAAAAAAATCCTCCTTCAGTAAAACTACTGAACAACCAAAGATAGAATGGAAAGAGAATAGCAAGAGCGATAGAGACCTGGTAACAAAGGGATTTCCCATCCCCAGTGCTGCAAACAGCAATGGGGAGGGATAGTACTGAGGGACCGGGAACAGATCCCTCTCTGTCCTTGGGCACAGAAAACAAACCATGGTTTAAAAGAGGCACAAGCATATAAAAGAGACAACACTAGAACTCTCCGAGTGGCAGGGAAACTACAGGAAACCTCTCCAGGTCAAAGGGACTGGAGAGGTTTCCTGCCTAGAATGGAGCAGGGTCTGGACCCCACAACTGGTGAGTGAGTTTGCAACATTAGTGAGCCCAGGGTCTACAAACCCACACCAGCCCTAGTCATGATAGGGTACAGGAAAAAAAAAAAAAGCTACAGTTTAAGAGGGCTGAGGAGATGTGGGAATGCTCTCTCCCCTTCCACTTTTTTTTTTTTAAGATTTATTTATTTATATGCTACAGAGAGAGAGAGAGAGTGAGAGAGAGAGCACACAAACAGGGGAAGCAGCAGGCAGAGGGAGAAGCAGGCTCCCTGCTGAGTAAGGAGCCCAACACAGGACTTGATCCCTGGACCCTGAGATCATGACTGAGCTGAAGGCAGAAACTTAACCTCCCCTTCCACCTTAAAAGCCCATTTGGAGCAGGGTCTGGATGCCATAAAGGATGAGATTAGACACCATAACTGGAGGATCCTGACACTCTAACTGGCAAATCCAAATGTCATAAATGGTGGGTCCAGTCATCATAGGGAGCTTGTAACCTCAGCAAACCCAGGGTCCTCAAGTGCACACCAGCCCCAGTCGTATATGAAATACCCACAGCTAACATCATCCTCAATGATGAAAACTGAGAGCTTTCTCTCCAAGGTCAGGAGCAAGATCCATTTCTCTCCATATCTATTAAACATAGTACCAGAAACCCTAGCAACGGCAATCAGACAAGAAAAAGAAATAAGAGAGCTATCCTTATTCGTACAAAAGAAGTTAAATTGCCACTATTTGCAGACAACATGGTACTATACATAGAAATCCTAAAGACGCCATCTACTAGAAGTAAAAAATAAATTCATCAAGTGTCAGGATACAAAACTAATACCCAGAAATTAGTAGTGATTCTACACACTAACCACAAAGTTGTAGAAAGAGAAATAAAAACAACAACAACAACAAACCACCATTTATAAGTGCACCAAAAAGAATAGGATACCCAGGAATAAACTTAACCGAAGAGGTGAAAGACTGGTATTCTGAGAACTATAAAGCACTGGTGAAAGAAATTTATGACACAAACAAATGGTAAGATATTCTATACTTATGTATTAGAAGACCTAATACTGTCAAAATGTGCTTATTACCCAAAGCAATCTACAGATTCAATACAATCCTTATCAAAATACCAACAGCATTTTTCACAGAACTAGAACAAATAATATTGACATTTATATGGAATCAAAGAAGACCCTGAATAGCCAAAGCAATCCTGAGAATGAAGAACAAAGCTGAAGGTACCACAATTCCAGATTTCAAGGTATACTACAAAGCTGTAGTAATTAGAACACTATGGTGCTGGCACAAAAATGGAAACAAAGATCAACGGAACAGAATAGAGACCAGAAATAAACCCACAAAGGAGGGAAGAATATGTAATGGGCAAAAGACAGTCTTTTCAACAAAGGATGCTGGGAAAACTGGACAGCTGCATGTGAAAAAAAATGAAACTGGACTACTTTGTAATACCATACACAAAAATAAACTTAAATTGGATTAAACACCTACATGTGAAACCTGAAACCATAAAAATCCTGGAAGAAAACACAAGCAGTAATTTATTTTACAACATCAGTCCTAGCAACATTTTTCTAGCTATGTCTCTTAAGGCAAGGGAAATAAGAGCAAAAATCAACTATTGGGACTACATAAAAAAAAAGAAAAGTTTTTGCACAGCAAAGGAAATGATCAAGAAGACAAAAAGACTGAATGAGAGAAGATATTTGCAAATGACATATCGGATTAAAGGATCAGTACCCAAAGTATATTAAGAACTTACACAACTCAACACCCAAAGACCAAACATCCTATTAAAAAATGGGCAGAGGATCTGAGAAGACATTTTTCCAAAGAAGACCAAGACAGATGGCCAAGAGACCATGAAAAGATATTCAACATCACTCATCACCAGGGAAATGCAAATCACAACCACAATGAGATATCACCTCACATCCATTAGAATGGCTATAACCCAAGAAGACAAGAAAAAAGTGTTGGTGAGGAGGTAGAGAAAAAAGAACCTTGTGCACTGTTGGTGGAAATATAAACTGGTGTAGCTATTGTAGAAAATAATACAGAGGTTCCTCAAAAAAATTAAAAATAGAAATACCATATGATCCACTAATTCCACTCTTGGGTATTTACCCAGAGAAAACAAAACACTAATTCAAAAATATATATGCATCTCTATGTTTACTGCAGTATTACTATAGCCAAGACATGGAAGCAAACTAAGTGTCCATAAGTAAATGAATGGATAAGGAAAGTGTGGTATACACACACACACACACACACACACACACACACACAATATTACACAGCCATAAAAAAGATGAGATTGTGTCTTTGTGGGTATTGAAGGTATTATGCTAAGTGAAATAAGTCAGACTAAAACAAATGCCATATGATTCCACTTATAAATGGAATCTAAAAAAATGAACAACAAAAAGAAAGCAGAATCAGAACTATAATTATAGAGAAAAAACTGATGGTTGCCACAGGGGAGATAGGTGGGAGGTTGGCGAAATGAGTGAAGTAGAGAAAAAGATACAGGCCTCCAGTTATGGAATAAGGGACAGGAATAAAAAGCAGGGCATAAGGAATTCAGTCAATGATATTATAATAGCGATGTAATGGGACAGATGAGCTAAACTTGTAGTGAACATAGCATAATTTATAAACCTGTCAAATCCCTAAGTTGTACACCTGAATCTAATATAACATTGTGTGTCAACTATACTCAAAGACAACTTGCAATGGTATTTTGGATTTCAAACTATATTACAAAGCTATCATAATCAAAACAGTATGGTACTGGCATAAAAACAGACACATAGCTCAATGGAACTGAAAAGAGAGCCCAGAAATAAACCTATGCCTCTATGATCAATTAATTTATAATAGAGGAACTAAGAATATACAATAGGGAAATGACAGTGTCTGCTCTAAATGGTGCTAAGAAAACTGGATAGCCACATGCAAAAGAATGAAACTTGACCATACACAAAAATTAACTCAAAATGGATTAAAGACTTAAATGTATGACCCGAAGCCATAACATTCCTAAAGGAAAACATATAGATGGTAAGCTCCTTTACATGTGGCCCTCCAACTACATTTGAGGTATTTACTGGTGAGTTCTAAACTCTAATTCTAGTTTTCTTTGCATGTGTAGACTAATCACAGTTTTTATTTGATTGTTTAGAGTTTTTTCTTGCTTGCTCAATCTTGTGCTTCATGTAGCTTTAAAATCTGCCAAATATCTTGAGTGGAAACTGACAGCACATTGATATTAGTTCTCTGCACAACCCATCTTATTGAAATCTTGGTTCATTGTGTTTTTATTTTTTATTATTCTATCCTTGTAGAGCTGACAAAAGCTATACTCCTCTCTAAGTATTAGTAGAGGCCTTTTCCTGGGTCCATTCTCTGCTCATCAGTCTCCTGCCCTTTTTTTAGAAACTGAAGGAAAGAAGTAACTGTAAAATGTTGGTTTGCTTAACCTTACAGCTGCTGCATCTCGGAGATTATGTCCTCTAAGTACTCAGTACTTAGTGTTTCAATGCCTATAATAGTTTAAACTTTTTTTTTTTTTAAATCAGGCTTCTCTTTTGATTCTGTGATGGAACATTCATCTGTTATAAACTATCCTATCTTAGCAAAATTATAAGTCCATTTACACGGCACTTTTTCTAATTTATATGTTTATTTTTTGTCTTCTCCTTCTAGATTATAAACCCCATGCAAGGAGCAAGGAGTTTATCTGTGTTTTTCATCACTGTATCTAAGTGCCTATAATCAGTAATTGTCAAATAGGAACTCAATAAATTTGTATTGAACAAATGAATATACAGTGACCACATAAAATACATATGTCTCAGATAAACATCATCTCCTTCGTTCTTTCCTTCTATTGTCACAGCAGGTAAGTCTCAGAGAATAGAGCTCTCTCATTTGGGAATGAGGAGACCCATGTTAAATTTACCTTCTCTATTAGATTTCATTACCCATAAATTTCTTTACTTTCTTGCTTGTTCCAAAAATGAAATGGCACACCATTTGTGAAAGATCTTTTCTACCTCACAGCAAAGTCAATCATCAGTTGTATTGCGTTTCTCTATCACTGAATAACAAACACGTTACCCACTGCTCTACAATCCATTCTCATTTAAAAGCTCAAGTTAATTAGGAGAATGAAAATCAAAGCTAATGAGTAAAATATCTCTTTCTGGTTTCTACTAATGATATTCATTTTTTTCTCTAACATTTCAACTCACTTTTGCTTTGGCCATAGGAATAAAGGAAGAATTGTTTTGTAATGACTGAATTAAATCACTGGTGGCATGGTCAGGGAGAAAAATTGATTCAGCCATTCTGAATGGTCCATTGGATTTTATAAAACAACAAAAGCCTTATTTAAATTAGTGACACTTGAAAGATTTCTGATTTTAATTATGATGAGCAATCACAGTAGACAGTATTTAGAAGTTCGAAACATAATTCTTTTTGATTGCTGATTTTTTTTTTTTTTTTGGCTTAGGTCATTGGCAATCTGTGAAGAAGGAATAATTGTCCATCACAGGCTTAGACCTGAGTAATCTATATTGTACAGGAGAAGAGTTTATATTCATTTTATGTTTCTACTGATAAAGACAATCCTTGAAGCAAAATAGACCTAGCTAGAGAACTATCGAGAGAAAAAGCCATTTTTATTTCCATTGACTTGAATTGAAAATTAGTCAGATCATATGTTCTAGGCATTAATAATTTCTAGTTTTTTAAAGGAACAAATCAATTTTGAAATAAAAATTAATGTGAAACTAAGCCTTTCATTGATATTTTCAGAATCTTCTCTCATTAAAAATACACTAAGCTGATTTTAATAAATGTATACAGTCATTCTTTCATTCAACAAACTTTAACTAAAACAAACAAAATTAATTTTCTGTCTCAAGTCTTGAGAACTGTTTCTGGAAGCAATGTTCCAAGTATGTGTATATATAATATCAATGTAGTTTTCATTTTTAAGGTCTCTTGGATTAACCAATCTTTGCCTAGAAAATAATGTTCTTTTCAATTAAAAAAATCTTTTCCTCTTATCTAAAGTGAAAATATCAAGCCATATAGTTTTCAATGTAAGTTAAAAAATACCTCACATATTTAGTATTTTTATTGCCTTACTATGTATTTAACTACTGATGTTATGTATTTAACAAAGTCCATTTTAATTCATATATATTTTCTAGTATTCATATTTACCTTTGACTCATTATCTAATCAACTAAAAATGTACAGCTGGTGGGGTTCCTGGGTGGCTCAATCGGTTAAGTGATCTACTCTTCATTCTGGCTCAGGTCATGTTCTCAGAATCATGAGACTGAGCCCTACGTCAGGCTCCCCACTGAGCATGGAGCTTGCTTGAGATTCTCTCTCCCTCTCCCTTTACCCCTCCCCTCGCTCACGTGCTCCTTAAAATAAATCTTTAAAAAAAAATGCACAGCTGGAAAATATCACCTCCAATGCAGAATGTTTTGAAAAATAATTTTATGTGGCTAAACTAGTTTTCTAAGTATATTTATTTTCATCAGAAATCTCATTTCCTAAGAATTTTCTTTGCCTAATGATTGTTTAGAGTAAAAGTAGAATAATCTTTTTTGGTTAGCATTTTCTTTATATGATAAAGGTAAAAATTACTACTAAATAATTTAAAAAATCAGGTCAAAAGCCACCTGAAACCTTTTCAGGCATAAGTATGGTTATATAAGGGAATTAGAAGTAATAATCATAATTGAAATTTAGCCCATTATGTATTTATTAAGATGAGCTGACTCTTTACTGAATATTTTTGAAGTATATATGAAAATAATTGAAAAAGGAGAAATAATGTTCACATGAAAAATGAACACTGAGAGATACAGCAAAATGTTGATGATGAACTCTCTCAATTCATGAGGAACAGTATAAGTAGTTGAGTTGAAGCACTAAAAATTTAAGTGAGGTAAAAGATGTTTCCTAACAATGAGGGTTATTAATTATTGGAATGTGTTCCTAAGAGATCTGCTTGAATTCCCACTTTTTAAAGTAGAAACTAATAATAGGATAGCATAGAAAATCCCCAATAGTAAGAATAGATAGGTTTTATCTTACTATGAAGAATAAAATAATCATACCAAAATAAATAGCTGTCCTATACTATAATTGGTACAAAAAATATAAAATAATCAGAAAAGTTTTAATATAAATACATGAAACTATATTATAAAATTATGAAAAAATATTAAATAGGAGAGAAATCTTAGAAATCAAAAGGCATGTCATGAGCCTCTATAGTAAAAACAAATAATGTAAATCTCCAAAGTCTTTTCCAACAATTTTGGGCTTAAGCAATTTGAAGCAAAATGTCAAATGAGGAAAGTTTTATTTTTTTGCAGGTATGACTTGGAATATCAACTAAATTAAGTAGATAAACAAGCTCAGCCAAGGCATTTTAAAAAGGAGACTGAGATTACTTACCATGTCAGATCTTAAAATATATCATAAAGATAATTAGAATTTCATAATCAGTGTGTGAATTTTTATGAGAAGTATAATGTAAACTTTTCCATTTTTTTAAAGATGCCTATGAAAAGATTAAAAAAAAGAAAATTACTGGGGCACCTGGCTGGCTTAGTCAGTGGAGCATGTGACTCTTGACCTCAGGGTTGTGAGGTTGAGCCCCACTTTGGGTGTAGAGATTACCTAAAAATAAAATCTTAAAAAAAAAAAAGAAGAAAATTACTACATGGAAAAAGTAAGACTAATAGTCAACTCACTGTCAGATTCTGTTAAAAATTTCCAATAATCAAAAAACCAACAAAATTTCAATTAAAAACAAATTGGCATGATGACCTGAAAAGGATGCAAACATTTCACCTTAAAGAGATGACTTTTATATTATCCAGTGATCTCATGCTTAGTCCAGAAATGTATGATTGTAACAAAAATAGTATCAGAAAATAATGTAACAAAAATAATAATGTAACTATATTTTGTGACTTTTTTTTCACCAAATCCTTTGTTTAATCTCCTCAGTTCTTTTACAGGTATCAATATTGTTTTTAATTTACCAATCGAGTGATTTTTTTTTTTTGGTAAAATAAGAAAATAGGCATACATACTTTATATACTTCTTACACAGAAGATAGCATATTGGGGCGCCTGGGTGGCTCAGTTGGTTAAGCAACTGCCTTCGGCTCAGGTCATGATCCTGGAGTCCCTGGATCGAGTCCCGCATCGGGCTCCCTGCTCGGCGGGGAGCCTGCTTCTGCCTCTGACCCTCCCCCCTCTCATGTGTTCTCTCTCTCTCATTCTCTCACTCTCAAAGAAAAAAAAATAAAAAAAAAAAAAAAACTTTAAAAAAAAAAAAAGAAGATAGCATATTGTATTTATTGTTTGACATTTTGCTTTTTTCATTTCACACTATATCCTGGAGATTGCTACATTTCAATTTATAGGAATATTCCTCATTCCATTTTGCAGCTGCATTTCATTGATTGTGTACACAGACTATAATTTATCCAATCAGTACCAAACTGATGGATATTTGGGTCATTTCCAACAATTGACCACTACAAATAGTACCACAAAGAATAACTTTGTGCATAAGTAATTTCATATTTTTGCTGATCTATATTAGGACTCCTAGAAGGGAACTACTGAGTACATTGGTAAATCCCTAGCAGTTTTTCTAGGTCTTGCCACATTCTTCACCAAAAGTGTTGAATCACTTTGCATTCCCAATAGCAATGTATAAGTATTACTGTTTTCATATAACAGAGTTTGTTGTCAAATTTGTGGATTTTGGCCAAAGAGCTGAAAAATATAATTTTAATATTTATGTTTATTATTATGTATGAGCTTGACTATCTCTTCACATGTTTAGGGTCATTTTTATTTCTTCCTCTGAACAGTCTGTTCATATATTAGAACCATTTGCCTTTTGTGTATATTACAAGTCTCAAATATTTCTCAATGTGTAATTATTTGTATTTTATTTTTACTATTTCCTGGAATTCAAGTTTTAATGTGCTCAAACCTAGTAATGTTTTGAGTCATAATTAAAATTTTCTCTGGTTATAAACAATTTACCAATGCCTTCTTTAAGTACGTGGTGGTTTACATTTCCACATTTTTATCTCTGATCCATTTGGAATTCATTGTGTGGTATGGTGTGAGATACAAATCTAATTTTATCTCTTCTTAAGTGACTATTCACAACAAATTTAGTAAAAAGTCCTTATTTCCTCACATATTTGGAAATGTTTTAATATCTGATAGGGCTATACCCTTCAATATTCCTTTTTTTTGTGGAGTTTCTTAGAAATTCCTACTTGTTTACTTTTCTATATGGATTTTATAATTAATATGGAAAAATAAACCTATTGATATTTTTATAGAAATCATGCACATTTACAACTTAGGAAGAAATGCCATTTTTATGATGTTGAGTTTTCATATCCAAGAACAATTATGTGTTTTTGTTTTTTATTTGTTTGAAACTATTTTGCATCTTTTTGGGTTTTTAAACTTTTCCTCATATAATTTTTACACAATTTTAAAAAGTTTGTACCTAGGTATTTTCTTTTCTATTTTTTTGTTGTTACTGTGGAAAAATAGTATTTTCTCTGGTATATCTTCTAATTGGTTACTCATTATATTCATTTCTGTTTATTTCTCATGATTATCATATTCTCTTATTGTTTGTAGTTTTTCCACTAATTCTCTTCAGGTTTCCAGGAATATAATCATACTATCTGTAAGACTCTTTTCAATTTTTATTCCCTCTCCTCTAACTGCATTCTTTTATCTAAAGTCATTGGCTAACAGCTTATTACCATGTTAAATAAAAATAATAGTGGCATACTCTTTTCAGACTTTGAAGAAATGCTTTTAACATGTGCTCAATGTATTACTTTTTCAATATATTAGCCAACATTTTCTACCAACAATCCTAAAATTAAATGAGGTTTATAGTAAGCACTTATTTCTCCTTCTCAGATTGATGGGTTGACTATAACTTTGACCGCCTCCTCTGATCTCAGGTTGGCTTAGCTCCGGGATGTAGGTTCAAGTTTACTGTATGTATCTTCTCATGCTAAGATCCAGGTTAAACAAACAGGAATCAAAGAAATAAATGTTCCACTGTTTGGAACATACTGTTTTCATATGAAGGTCAGGAGTTCAAGAAAAGAGACTGTAAAGATGCCTTTTTTGAAGTATCTGCTTAGAACTGAAAACTAGTACTTCTACCTTGTTTTATTGGTCAAAGCAAGTTGTAGAGTCAAGTCCAAAATCAGTGGAACAGGAAGGCATACTCATCCCACAAGCAAATCTTGCTCTGGGAAGAAAATAATTATTTAAAACAAAAGCCAAAAAACGAAAGAGTACACTATGCTAAAAATATATCCACCAATTCCTATTTAATTGAACTAAAATTGTAATCCAGAATGAAGGTTGAATTTTGTCCCATGACTTTTTTGGCCATATACAGAGGAAAAAAAAATCCACAGGATTTTGTTAGAACTAATAACATACTAACAATATAATTAATTATATTAATGGGTCTTTACCATGGAACAAATTATGCCTTTTTTAAATGGACCACATTTTTGTCATGACATTATTTTTTTAATGTACTATTGAATGGTATTTCTTAGTACTTGAAGATTTTTCCCATGAATATGCGTAAATGAAATTTTTTTTATTTGTGCAGTCAATATCAGATTTCAATGACATTCCTTTTCCTATTCTCTGCAACATGTAAGTAACATTTAGCTAGATATTTTCAAGTTCTGGCAGATGTACAATGCGAATCTATATATGCCAGTCTTATTTTGTTGTTGTTTCCTAGTGTTGTTTTGATTTTGGTCATTTTGCAGAGGAACTCTTTGGTACCTTTCTCAATTATTCCTATGATAGTGTGGTGTTTCCTTTTCTCTCTCTCTCTCTCTCTTCTGGTGTCTTTTTCATAATTACAGGTTTTTGTTTTGTTTTTTAAGTAGGCTCCAAGCCCAGCCCAGAGCCCAACACGGGGAATGAACTCATGACCTTAACATCAAGACCTGAGCTGAGATCAAGAGTCAGATGCTTAACTGACTGAGCCACCCAGGCAACCTGATAATTATAGTTTTTAAGAAAGTTACACATTTTGGGTGCCTGGGTGGCTCAGTTGGTTGGGCGACTGCCTTCGGATCAGGTCATGATCCTGGAGTCCCTGGATCGAGTCCCGCATCGGGCTCCCTGCTCGGCAGGGAGTCTGCTTCTCCCTCTGACCCTAACCCCTCTCATGTGCTCTCTCTCATTCTCTGTCTTAAATAAATAAATAAAATCTTTTTTTTTAAAAAAAGAAAGTTACACATTTCATCTTTGTTTTCACCAAAATTACTTACAAATAACATACAAAGTCAGCTGACATAAGTATCACTAAATTTCATGTTGCAGCAGTATTTTTCTTTTTCCTTCTTTTTCTTTTTCAAATAAACCTCACCATGCAGAAGAAGTCAACAAGGACAGGTCTACCTCCAACCTGACACTAGGTCAAGGGGAGGAATCTCCCTTCAGAATTTGTAAACCACAAGTTGGTTCTGTGCAAGATTGTGGTCTGAAGTCACACTAACTGTTCCATCTTTAATTTTTTAAAAAATTAAAGTGTTAGTTGTATCTATTTTACCCATTTAAAAATATATATGTTTTGCTATTCTGTTTTTCTATTTCCATTTTTATTCATTTAGGCATTTACTTTTATTAAATCCTTCATTTTACTTTTTTCAATTATTTGGCTAGTCTACCTTTTGAATTGTTAAAAAAATTTTAATTCTTATTTTCATCTTTATTGATAGAGACATTTCAATGTTCTGAAGTTTATTCTCAGTACTAGTTCAGCAGCTTCCCACAGATACTGATAAATAATAATTATTGTTCAGAAGTTTTGCAATTTATGTTTTTTATTTCACCTTGCTGTAAGAGGTGATTTTTAAAGAGTTTTTATTTTATTTTCCAGTGGCAAAGACTTGCTGCTGCTACTTCTTCTCCTTCATTTTTTTCCTTTTATAATAATTATTTTAAAATCTAAGAAATGGAATGAGGGAGACAGAGTAGTGAATATGAAAGAAGATGGAAAGGAAATTAGGAATTCTAAATGTGGGTGAAGAATAAATAAGAACAGAAAAAATATTAAAAATAAGAAAAATTGTTTTAATTACAATATGAACTAGGTATATAGATAAAAGGGGACCACTGTGCTCCCCCCAGAATCAGTCAAATAAGATCCTTATCAAGACATGTCTCAGTAAAAGTTTTGAATTTCAAAAAGAGAGGAGGATCAAAGCCTATAAACTTTGAACAAAAAGATGATAGCTTTGAATTTATGCCATATATAATAAACTACTAAAAGGCAGTGGAGTAACAGTTAAAGGTATTGAACAAACAAGTTTAAAACTCAAGAATTCTATAGAAAACCAAGTTTTTTCCCCCCCATGTTAATAGATAATTAGGTACTCAGACATACAAGGATTCAGAAAACATACCGCCTATGCACTTATTGAATGCACTATTAAAGCATACACACACGCGCGCACACCTACACACATATACTTCTTTAAGATTTCTTGTTATATTTAACAAATATTATAATAGGACAGGTATTCTGCCAAGATTTAGGATAAGTTGGTGATGAAAGCAGAAGTAGATCCTGTTTTCATGGAGCTTTACAGAGAAAAAAAAAAATCAACCTAAAATAAAGGACATGTAGTATAAAAGAACTTTTTAAGTTTTAATACAGTTGGTTCTTGATTTTGGAGATTCATTTTATTTGTGCAGTTTTTCTCTTATGGATTGGATAAATTTCGGTTCTGATTTTTTAGACTAATGGAAAATGTGATTTTTGAGCCAAATCCTTAATCCTACAATTCACATGAAATTCTTATGTTATTTATTTATTTATTTAAAGATTTTATTTATTTATTTGAGAGAGAGAACTAGAGAGAGAGAGAGCAAGAGCAAGAATGAGCAGAGGGGATGGGCAAAGGGAGAGGGAGAAGCAGACTCCCCGCCAAAGAGGGAGCCAGACGTGGGCTGGATCTCATAACCCTGGGATCATGACCTGAGCTGAAGACAGACACTTAACTAACTGAGCCACTCAGGTGCACCATCTTATGTTTTTTTTAAAAATGACTTAAAATTATTGTGCTTGAAGAAAAATTAAACAACAACAAAATATTTGCCCTCTCCAAAAAGGGAATTCTTGACAAAGATGGAACATTTAAAGATTTTTGTGTTGACCACTGTTAAAATTCATATGTAGAATAATTGCAACTATGCAAAGTATAAATTTGCATATCAATAAAAGATTATTCTTTTAAGTGTCTATTTGTTATAGTGGTGAACCTATTGTAAATAATATAATAGGACATTATTATACTTACTATACAAAGAACTGATCTCACTTTATAAGTGACTTATTGGAATCTACTTTTAAAAAGATCAAAGACCTGAAAAGACAATTTACACAGCATCAAGTTATTTTATTAAATCATGTTCAACCCCACTGGAAGAAAATTTAAATTGGCTTAAATATTGAGATACAATTTTTAACCCATCAAAACACACACACAAAAACATATTATCTATTGATAGAAGACTTTTAATTTGACATTACATTTCTGGAATGTATTTTGATAATGCCCATCAAAAGATTTCGTTGTTCCCAGAGAGGGATGTGGGTGGGTAGATAGGTGAAATAAGTGAAGGTGATTAACTGAACACTTATCAAGATGACCCTGGGTGGGGGGGCCTGGGTAGCTCAGTTAGTTAAGCGTCTGACTCTGGATTTTGGCTCAGGTCATGATCTCAGGGTTGTGGGATCAAGCCCGGATTGGGGTCTATGCTCAACGCGGAGTCTGCTTGTGATTCTCTCCCTCTTCCCCTCCCTACTTCTCTCTCACATACATACATACATATATACATAAATAAATAAAATCTTTAAAAAAAAAGAAAGATGAGCACTGAGTAATGCAAAGAATTGTTGAATCACTATTTTACACCTGAAACTAATATAACACCATATGTTAACTAACACTGGAATTAAAAAAAACAAAAGGTTTCAATGTTCATAATTTTGCACCAATAATTCTACTTATATAAATTTATCTTAGGCATTAGTAACATGGATATAGACATTTCTATAAGGGTGTAACATATAACAGTGCTTCAAATAAGTGCTTTTGGATGTCTGGATAAGCTTGTTATTAGATTACAGGTGGATATAACTCTCTCCCAGATTTCCACATGGCCAAAAGGAAAAAACAAAAAGGGAAAACACCAGCCATTCGAAGCTTTAGCAAATCTATGTTAGTATGCATGCAGAATGAATTTCTTATATGAAGGTATAAATGCTGGAGAAGCAATGGGGAAGATACTCATAACATCACTACAGATTCAAAACAGGGTTTGTCTGTCTTCGAGACCAGCTCATACAAGATATAAAGACTCTAAACTTTCATAGACTACATCTCTCAGAATGAGAAACAGGATAGGTGGATTAGAAGCAGTGATCAAATAAATTTAAGAATAAAACATTTTTGACCGGGGAAAAGTTCTAAACTTCTTTTTAAAGCAATTTTAAATAAGATTCCTTTTAGACAAATTCTGGTAATAAAAAGGATGAAGGAAAAACAAAACAAAACTCCACAAATACCTTTAGAACCCAAATCAGATTTTCAGCAGACATCTGTGCAATATTGAGCAGGCAAAAAAAATGTTTAAAATAAAAAAGATTCCATGTTTAAAAAATATTTATCCAACCAAATTGTCATTCCTCTACAAAGGTAATAAGACACCATTCTCAGATGTTATGAAGTCAATATACTTTCTGACTGAGTAAGCATCATTAAAATCTCCCCTCCCACCAACATCATGTCTAAATCAGAGTCTCGCATAGAGCCTGAACATCTGTGGAAGCTCTTCATCAGAGGTCTGAGCTTTGAAACAATGGATGAGAGTCTGAGGAGCCATTTTGAGCAATGGGAAATATTTATGGACTGTGTGGTAATGAGAGATCCAAACACCAAGCACTCCAGAGGTTCTGGGTTTGTCATATATGTCACTGTGGAGGAGGTAGATGCAGCCATGAATATAAAGCCACACAAAATGGATGGAAGAGTTATAGAACAAAAAGGGCTGTCACAAGAGAAGATTCTCAAAGACCTGGTGCCCACTTAACTATGAAAAAGATTTTTATTCATGGCATTAAAGAAGACACTGAAGAACATCATCTAAGAGATTATTTTGAATAGAATGGGAAAATTGAAGTGATTGAAATCATGACTGACCGAGGCAATGGCAAAAAGAGAAGCTTTGCTTTTGTAACATTTGATGACCATGACTCTGTAGATAAGATCGTCATTCAAAAATACCATACTGTGAATGGCCATAACTGTGAAGTAAAGAAAGCCCTATCTAAGCAAGAGATGGGTAGCATTTCATCCACCCAAAGAAGTCAGAGTTGTTCTGGAATCTTTGGTGGTGGTCATGGAGGTGGTTTTGGTGGGAATGACAACTTTGGTCATGGAGAAAACTTCAATGGGTGAGGTGGCTGTGGTGGTAGTTGAGGTGGTGGTAGATATGGTGGCAGTGGGGATGGCTATAATGGATTTAGTAACGATGGTGGTTATGGAGGCGGCAGCCCTGATTACTCTGGAGGAAGCAGAGGCTATGAAAGTGGTGGACAGAGTTATGGAAACAGGGCAGTGTCTCTGGTGGGAGTGGCAGCTAAGACAGTTATAACAATGGAGGAGGCGGGGTGGTTATGGCGGGTGGTAGTACAAGCAACTTGGGAGATGGCGGAGTATGTAATGATTTTGGCTGTAACGATCAATCCTCAAATTTTGGGCCCAAGAAAGGAGGAAATTTTGGAGGCAGAAACCCTGGCCCCTCTGGTGGTGGAGGACAATACTTTGCCAAACCACAAAACCAAGGTGGCTTTTGCGGTACCAGCAGCAACAGTGGCTATGGCAGTGGCAGAAGGTCTTAATTACTGCCAGGAAACAAGGGTTAGCAGGAGAGGAGAGCCAGAGAAGTGACAGGGAAGCTACAGGTTACAACAGATTTGTGAACTCAGCCAAGCACAGTGGTGGCAGGGCCTCGCTGCTACAAAGAAGACATGTTTTAGACGATACTCATGTGTATGGGCAAAAAACTCAAGGACTGTATTTGTGACTAATTGTATAACAGGTTATTTTAGTTTCTGTTCTGTGGAAAGTGTAAAGCATTCCAACAAAGTGTTTTAATGTAGATTTTCTTTTTTTTTTTGCACCCATGCTGTTGATTTCTAAATGTAATAGTCTGATCATGACACAGAATAAATGTGTCAAAAAAAAAAAGAGGCCAATATACTTCTTTTAAAAAATTAGTCAAACAGATACTTCAACTGAGTGATAAATTATATTAAGAATGGAAGAACAAAGAGATGGTGATTTTAAAAGGATTTCAGTTGAGATATAGAAGGATGTAGTCTAAAAATTCCTAGGGTTAAAAAATAACAAAACTTATGGGCGCCTGGGTGGCTCAGTTGGTTAAGCGACTGCCTTCAGCTCAGGTCATGATCCTGGAGTCCCTGGATCGAGTCCCGCATCGGGCTCCCTGCTCAGCAGGGAGTCTGCTTCTCCCTCTGACCCTCCCCCCTCTCATGTGCTCTCTCTCATTCTCTCTCTCTCTCAAATAAATAAATAAAATCTTTAAAAAAAAATAACAAAACTTAAACATTATTCTTAACAGGAAAATAAACAATTTAAAAATATTAATATAATGTACTTCTCAGATAACATCACCAAGAGACTAAATATGTGCAGAAGGACCAAACTTGTCCCTTATGAAAATAAATGGATCTAGGTTTAAAAATATTTGTATGTATAGTGAAGTGCTGGCAGTCAATTTACTGAACAAAATAAACTTGTAGGAATATAATTATTAAAATAGACTCTTTCATACTTCTGGCTCCTGAATACCATCTAGATTTCATAGATTTTCAGTCACTCAGATACCAAAAGCCTCATTTTTTAATTCATAAATTCCCCATTGGTCTAAAGCAAAAATTGACTTCCTCTTTCCTTTCAAAGCTTCTTTCCTTCTTCCCTCATTGGTGTCTGACACAAACTACCAAGTGGAAAAGGGGTAAGTTCCAAGTTTTCTCTTTTTTTCCCTCCTTTCTCTCAAGCTTCAGCAAGAATAAAAAATTACAAGAATGCACAAACTTATGTGGAGGATGCTATTATAGTCCAGCAACCTGGAACCATATTTGTACCAGGTATTTAAATATCACTTATTGGGCACCTGGATGGCTCAATCAGTTAAACGTCTGCCTTTAGCTCAGGTCATGATCTCAGGGTCCTGGGATGGAGCCCCGCATCGGGCTCCCTGTTCAGTGGGGAGTCTGCTTCTCCCTCTCCCTCTGCCCCTCTCTGCTGCTTGAGCTCTCTCTCTCTCTCAAATAAATAATTCTGCAAGACTGTTGAATCACAGATCTGTACCTCTGAAACAAATAATAGAATATATGTTAAAAGAAAAAAAAAAAGAAGATAGCAGGAGGGGAAGAATGAAGGGGGGGAAATCGGAGGGGGAGACGAACCATGAGAGACTATGGACTCTGAGAAACAAACTGAGGGTTCTAGAGGGGAGGGGGGTGGGGGATGGGTTAGCCTGGTGATGGGTATTAAAGGGGGCACGTTCTGCATGGAGCACTGGGTGTTATACTCAAACAATGAATCATGGAACACTACATCAAAAACTAATGATGTAATGTATGGTGATTAACATAACAATAAAAAATTTTTAAAAATCTTTAAAATAAATATATATCACTTCTTTTGTTCTTTCTGCCTATGCAGTACTTCTGTGGGCTCTTTGGAACCCATCCCTGGAATCTCACATGCAGCATCCTGATGTAAGTAGGTCTTCCTCTGGTGATCAGTTTTGGCCCTCCCTTTGTTCTGCCTTCAGGAGAACCTCACCACACAAACCCAATTAAGTGAGGTTGTCCTTTCCCATCAGGCTGACTCTCATCCAGCTATCTTCCTCAGAAGTGCTCCACAGGAAGACCCACAGCAACCTCACTTGCTCATCTCTGAACCTCAGTCTGTCTCCAGCATATCTCCCTCACCTCTATCAGGCCAGGCCCCTCCAGCCAGCTGCCAGCCATCCTGTATTTTGCCAGTTGCAGTGCCTTTCCAATTCCAGGACAACTTGCTCTTGTAAGCTGTCTTTCTTGGCTGGGAGGGAGTGACAGGTCTGTGCCTTTGGGGAAGGAGTAGGAAACTAGTGCTCTTTTCACAGCATTGCTTATTCTCTTCATAGAGCTTGCTCTCTCTAAAGAATTCATAGCCTTTGCTCATATAATATTGTGGTGGGAGATGGACTGATAGTAACAGAACCAGTTTTGGACACTTTTTTTGCATGTTCTGCATAAACAGTTCTATACCTAGAATGACAGGTTACTTTGCACTAATTGCTCTCGGATTTGAGGCCAGACTTCATGATAGGGGCAGTCTTATTTTAATATTCTGTGACAAACTTAACTCTCTGTATGATTCCAAAGAATTTAGTTCTCTAGCTTCTATATGCCCTCTAACTTCATTCCCACCTGCTCCATGAAATCCAGCTACAATGGCTTTCTTTAAATTCCTACATCTTACGTACCTGGATCTTTCCTATTTCTAGAACACTATTTTCTTAAGTCTTTGCATAACTGGATCTTCATTCAGAAAGCAGCAAATACCACCTACCGAGAAAAAGCTTCCCTGATCCCCTTTATCTCATTCCATTGCTTTATTATTTTCATAGCACTTACTAATTTCTAAAAATGACCTGTCTCTCTCTACATGAAGGTAAATTCCAAAGAAATGGGAAACTAGGATATAATTTACATTGCTCTATTCCCAGAGATTAGAAAGCTGCCTGCTTCGGGCTGTATACCAATAAATAGAGCACTGAACTAAACAGAAACAGAAAAAAAATAGAACAAACAATAATATCTAAGGTATAAAAGAATGGTGTATTCTCTATACAACATATAATCGACAAAGAAATGGGAGAAGTAAGTAAAAAAAAGTTTTTGAAGTATAGGTAAAATTTTACCAGGCAAGTACAAATTTAAGGAAGCAAAGTACAAATATTAAATGTTAACATCTTATACTGAATAGGTATATTACTAATACATACCCTTCATTATATTTTCATGTCAAATATTAGAGCATCAAAAATAGAATCATGAGTTCAATGAGAGCAGGGACTTTTGGATTTTTGTTAACTTTTTTTATTAACTAATAAATGTCTGTAATATATGTTGAAGGAATAAATGACTCAATCTAAATCAAAAACTCATAAATTTGACAAAAATTGGAGAGATTTTGACTAGTTGAACTGACCAAAATACAATCAAAATTTAGACAGAACAATTAGGCAAAATAGATAAATCCACCAGGTGGAAGTTTAATGTGATTATTATTAATGATAATAGTTCTTTCCAGTACCTTTAATTCTTTCATTCCTCCTCCCCCTTTTTTTTTTATGTTTTACTTGGAAAAGTCACAACATTGTCACTTTTCATGTACTTTTTCTTTTAATGAATGCTGTATGAATATTGTGTAATGAATACATTATTAATAAACTGATTCATATTAAATATTTTACTTTACAAGAAAAGACTATATTTTTGCAAACATTTACAAATTTTATTATATACCAGGTGAAACAGAATACTTCATAAGTACCTATAAGTCAGATTTATGGTTCCAGTTCAAGATGGCAATGTAAGAAGACTGTGAACTCACTTCCTCCATGGAATACACCAAATTACACCTATTAGTAGAACAATTACTCCTGAAGAACTGAGGGCGGACTACTTAACAACCAAAGATAGAGAGAATGGCAAGAGAAGAGCAAGAGAGAGACATGTCATGGTTTAGAAGAGTAACCAGCATATACAGCCACAGCTCCAGCAGGCCAGCCAGCAAAAGTCATCAACCACACATAGGCTGCATAGTCAACTCCATACACAAGACCACTCCTTCAGCTTTAGAAGTAGTGGTCATTTCAGCTAATCCATAGAAATAAACACAGAAAGTCAAGCAAAATGGGGAGACAGAGGAATATATTTGAAAAGAAAGAACAAGAAAAAAAGCCTCAGAAAAAGAACTGAATGAAACAATGATAAGCAACACACCTGATAAAGAATTTAAAGTAATGACTGTAAAGATACTCACCAGGCTGGAGAAAAAGAGTGGAAAAACTCAGTGAAACTTTCAACAAAGAGATAGAAAATATTTAAAAAACAAAACAAAACAAAAAACAACAGGGTTGAAGAATAAGATAATTGAAATAAAAAAAAAACACTAGAGAGAATCAACAGTAGATTAGAGGTTGCAGAAAAACTATCAGTGATCTGGAAGGCAGGGTAATGGAAAGCACACAAGCTGAACAGCAAAAAGTGAAAGGAATTTTTAAAAATTAGGATAGATTATGAGATCTCTTGGACTATATCAAGTGAATGAGTATTCCCAGTATAGGGGTCCCAGAAGGAGAGTGAGAAAAGTGTAGAAAACTTATTTGAAAAAATAGTAACTGAAAACTTCCCCGACTGAGGCAAAAAAATAGACATTTAAGTCCAAGAAGTACAGAGAGTTCCAAAGAAGATGAACCCAAAGTGGTCCTCACCACAGCACATAATAATTAAAATGTCAAAGTTTAAAGATAGAATCTTTAAAGGATCATGAAAGAAAAAGTTACCTACAAGGTAAAAAAAATCAATAGGGTTATTGGCTGATTTTTCAATGGAAACTTTGCATTCTAGAAGAAATTGGCATGATATATTCAAAGTACTGAAAGTAAAAAACCTACAACCAAGAATACTCCACTCAGCAAGGTTATCATTCAGATTTGAAGGAGAGATAAAGAGTTTCCCAGACAAACAAAAGATAAAGGAGTTTATCTCCACTAAGCTAGCCTAACAAGAAATGTTAAAGGGACTTTTTTAAGTGGAAAAGAAATGGCCACAATTAAACATAAGAAAATATGAATAAAAAGATGTAAAATATGTGAAGAAGGGAGTAAAAAGGAAAGAGAAAGGGGAAAAGGAAAAAGATTTTCTTCTTTTTTTAAAGAATGTGTTTAAACTTAAGTGACCATCAAATTAATATAGATTACTATTCACTTAGAATGTTATATATGAACCTCATGGTAACCACAAACCCAAAACCCATGATAGATAAAAAAAAAATAAATAAGAGAAAGACAAAACACTATAGATACTCATTGATCACAAAGAGAACAACAGAAGAAGAAAGGAAGAAGAACAAATTCTGGAAAACAAATTCTAAAGATGATGACAAATACATACCTATCAATAATTACTTTAAAGGTAATAGCCTAACTGCTCCAATCAAAAGACACAGAGTGGCAGAATAGATTAAAAAACAAGACCCATCTATGTGCTGCCTAGAAAAGACTCACCTCAGACCTTAAGATACATACAGACTGAAAGGGAAGGGTTGGAAAATATTCACCATGCAAAGGGAGGGGGAAAAAAGCCAGGGTAGCAACACTTATATCAGACAAAATAGACTTTAAAACAAGGACTGTAACAAGAGACAAAGATGTCATTACATAATGACAAAAGGATCAATCCAACATAAAGATAAAACAATTATAAATATCTACATACTTAACACTGGAAAACCTAAATACATAAAGCAAATAGTAACCAACATAAAGAGAGAAACTTACAGAGATACAGTAATAGCAGGAGATGTTAACACTCCACTTACATCAGTGGATAGATCATCCAGACTGGAATCAATAAGGAAACAGTATCTTTGAATGACACATTGGACCACACGGACAAAACAGATATATATAGAACATTCCATCCCAAAACAGAAAAACACATTCTTTTCAAGTGCACATGGAACATTCTCCAGAATAATCACATATTAGGCCATAAAAGAAGCCTCAATAAATTTAAGGAGATTGAAATCATGCCATGCATCATTTCTGACCACAGTGGAAACTAGAAATAAATCACAAGAAAAAATCTGGCAGAAACACAGACATGTTGACTCTAAACAACATGATGCTAAACAACTAATGGCTTAATGAAATGATCAAAGAAAAAAAAATCATGAAGACAAATGAAAATGTAAACACAATGGTCCAAAATCTCTGGGACACAGTAAAAGCAGTTCTAAGAGGAAAGTATATAGCAACACAGGCCTACCTCAAAAAACAGGAAAAAACTTCAACAATCTAACCTTACACCCAAAGGAACTAGAAAAAGAAGAACAAACAAAACCCAAGGTGAGAAGAAAGGAAATAATAAAGATCAGGGCAGAAATAAATGATATAGACAAAAAGCAATACAAAAAGCCAATGAACTAAGAGCGGATTCTTTGAAAAGATAAAATTGAAGCTCTTTACCCAGAATCATCAAGAGAAAAAGAGAAAGGATGCAAATAAATAAAATCAGAAATGAAAGAGGAGAAATAACTTTTGAAACCACAGAAATACAAAGTATTATACAAGAACACTCTAAAAAATTACATGCCAACAAATTGGGCAACCTAGAACAAATTGGATAAATTCCTAAAAACATACAATCTTCCATTCCAAAACTGAGCCAAGAAAAAATAGAAAATCTGAACAGACCAACTCCAGGTAACAAAATAAACTGGTAATCCAAAAACTACCAAAAAATAAAAGTCTAGGACCAGATGGATCCACAAGTGAATTCTACTATACATTTAAAGAAAAGTTTATACCTACTCTCCTCAAACTATTCCAAAAATAGAAGAGGAAGAAAAGCTTCCAAATACATTGAATGAGGCCAGCATTACCCTGATACCAAAATCAGACAAAAAAACAAACAAAAAACTACAGGCCAATATCCCTAATAAACATAGATGAAAAAATCCTCAACAAAATATCAAACAGCATACAACAATACATTAAAAAGATCCTTCACCGGGGCGCCTGGGTGGCTCAGTCGTTAAGCGTCTGCCTTCGACTCAGGTCATGATCCCAGGGTCCTGGGATCGAGCCCCGCATCGGGCTCCCTGCTCCGCGGGGAGTCTGCTTCTCCCTCTCCCAGTCCCCCTGCTTGTGTTCCCTCTCTCGCTGTCTCTCTCTCTGTCAAATAAATAAATAAAATATTAAAAAAAAAAAAAAAGATCCTTCACCATGATCAGGTGGGATTTATTCCTGGGATGCAAAGAGACTTCAATCAACTGATTTTTCAAATCAATCAGAAACCACATCAACAACAAAAAGGCTAAAAAATCTCAACAGATGCAGAAAAAACATTTGAGTAGTTTCAACATCCATTCATGATAAAAAAAACTCTCAACAAAATGGGCCTAGAAAGAATATACCCCAACATAATGAAGGCCATATATGAAACACCCACAGCTATCATCATCCACAACAGTGAAAAACTGAGAGTGTTTCCCTCTAAGGTCAGGAACAAGATCCATTCTCACCACTTATATTAAACATAGTACCAGAAGTCCTAGCAACAGCAATCAGAAAAGAAAAAGAAGACCTTGCTTGAACTCACCCCGAGCCAGTGGTTCTCCATTCACACCGCGTCCAACGAGACAAGCCATGCACCAACAGAGTGGACATGGGCAGAGCCATGGTGGACAGGCTCGGACTGGGGCTGCTGCTTCTGACGCTGCTCCTACTCATGTAGATTTATTCAAATCAAACAACTGTTGTAACACTTTCAAGTACCTTCTCCCAGAGTACCTTGATTGCCCCAAATCCAGCTGATACCACCACCAGTCAACAGCCAGTCTCTTCTTGATCTCATTCTCCCTTCTACATCTCTACTGTTAAAAGACTCAGGCCAAGAAACATCTTTATTTCCCCATCTTCTAAACCCAATCCATATGGCATCTAGACATCCAGCAGGACAAGGAAAGAACAGGTCTTCATTGAATCTGTTAATTCCACACCTTATTTTATTGACAGAGAAAATGTTGAGGATTCCAAATTTGATTGGTTTGAAGAACATGTGAAAGGTTTGACTAGATGATGAATGTCTATTAAATCTACTGGAGTTTCATGTACAAGATGAAAAGACAACATCCAAGATTAGTTAAGAGATAATTTCTCTAAATGTGGCTTAAGAAGTGTGGACATGTAAAATTCTACCTTGAAAATGAGAATAGATTTTATCCTACCTAGATATAAAAGATGGGATGTGAACAGATTCAGTTTTCATTTGGCTTATTAAATCTTTAAAGTCATAGGACAGTTAATACAAAAAGCTTCCCAGATTCTTTTTATATGTACATCAGAAGGAACTTCCAGGTGTTACTGTAAATCCTCAACACATTGTTTCAGCAGTATTAACTTAATGCCTATGAACTCTAGATAAAAGTTTTTTACGTTTCAAGGCTATTACTGTTTCTTGGGAACTGAACTCTCCTCTGAGGCTTTGGATTTGGATTTGACATTGCATTTGACTTTTTATATAGTAATTGAAATGTGCCAGGGCAATGATGGCTTGGAATCGGCCCCCGATTGAAGCATAATGAGTAAATTTTGCTTATATACTGATCACTTATTCCTATTCAACAAGAGTGCCAGATTCATTTGCTAAACTGGTTCCAAAGAGTAAAAGGACATTGACCTCAACTAATTTCAAAATGCTTTTTATTTCTGTATATGTTTAATACTTTTTACAGTTTTAAAAATGATCTGTTTTGAAGGTAAAATTGACAAATCTTGAAATTAAAAAGGCAAAATATGTGCAGGAGCCAAAACTGTCAATCAAGTATTTGGGAAGTGAAGACTGAGAAGCTTACTTACATTAAATTCAGAAAAACTTTTACACTCTTTCTATAAATACTTTTTTTTCTTTAAACTCTGAATCAGAATAGCCACATTTGGAGCACTTTCTATTAGTCAATATTTTTGGATAGTTAGAACCTGGTCCTAAGCCTAAAGTGGGCTTGATTCTGGAAAGTAAATCTTTTCACAACTGCCTTGATGCCCAGAAAGCTTTTTAAAAATAGACACTCTAAGGTCTTCTGTTCACCTGGTCACACACTGATGCTTAGATGTTTCCGTATCTAATGTGGCCACAGTAGTCTTGATAACCAAAGGACCAAAGTCCTTTTTTCCCATCTTTATGAACTTACACCAGAACAACCATATCCAACAGATCTCACTGCTGTCTGTGTGAATGAACCTTCCATTTTGTTTCATACCTGAATGCTGTATATCTATTTTGGGTTGTGTATTGTGTTTGTGTATTTATACTTTGATTCATAGTAACTTCTCATGTTATGGAATTGATTTGCATTGAACACAAGCTGTAAATAAAAAGAAATGGCTGAAAGAGAAAAAAAAAGAAAAGAAAAAATAAAAGGCGTCCACATTGGTAAAAAAAGTAAATTGTCACTATTTGCAGATCACATGATACAGAAATCCTAAAGACTCCACCAAAAAAATCCTAGAAGTAAAAAAAGAATTCATAAAATAGTAGGATACCAAATACCCAGAAATTGGTAGTGTTTCTTTTTTTTTTTTTTTAGATTTTATTTATTTGACACAGAGAGACATAGCGAGAGAGGGAACACAAGCAGGGGGAGTGGGAGAGGGAGAAGCAGGCTTCCCGTGGAGCAGGGAGCCCGATGCGGGGCTCAATCCCAGGACCCTGGGATCATGACCTGAGCCGAAGGCAGACGCCTAACGACTGAGCCACCCAGGCGCCCTGGTAGTGTTTCTTTACACTAACCACAAAGTTGTAGAAAAAGAAATTAAAACACACACACAGACACACACACACACACACACACACCATTTACAACTGCACCAAAAAGAATAGGATACCCAGGAATAAACTTAACCGAAGAGGTGAAAGACTGGTATTCTGAGAACTATAAAGCACTGGTGAAAGAAATTTATGACACAAACAAATGGTAAGATATTCTATACTTATGTATTAGAAGACCTAATACTGTCAAAATGTGCTTATTACCCAAAGCAATCTACAGATTCAATACAATCCTTATCAAAATACCAACAGCATTTTTCACAGAACTAGAATAATACTGACATTTATATGGAATCAAAGAAGAAGACCCTGAATAGCCAAAGCAATCCCGAGAATGAAGAACAAAGCTGAAGGTACCACAATTCCAGATTTCAAGGTATACTACAAAGCTGTAGTAATTAGAACACTATGGTGCTGGCACAAAAATGGAAACAAAGATCAACGGAACAGAATAGAGACCAGAAATAAACCCACACTTGTATGGTCAATTAATCTATAGCAAAGGAGGGAAGAATATGTAATGGGGAAAAGACAGTCTTTTCAACAAAGGATGCTGGGAAAACTGGACAGCTGCATGTGAAAAAAAATGAAACTGGACTACTTTGTAATACCATACACAAAAATCTTAAATTGGATTAAACACCTACATGTGAAACCTGAAACCATAAAAATCCTGGAAGAAAACACAAGCAGTAATTTATCAGTCCTAGCAACATCAGTCCTAGCAACATTTTTCTAGCTATGTCTCTTAAGGCAAGGGAAATAAGAGCAAAAATCAACTATTGGGACTACATAAAAAAAAAGTTTTTGCACAGCAAAGGAAATGATCAAGGAAACAAAAAAGATGGAATGAGAGAAGACATTTGCAAATGACATATCGGATTAAAGGATCAGTACCCAAAGTATATTAAGAACTTACACAACTCAACACCCAAAGACCAAACATCCTATTAAAAAATGGGCAGAGGATCTGAGGAGACATTTTTCCAAAGAAGACCAAGACAGATGGCCAAGAGACCATGAAAAGATATTCAACATCACTCATCACCAGGGAAATGCAAATCACAACCACAATGAGATATCACCCCACACCCATTAGAATGGCTAAAATCCAAGAAGACAAGAAACAAGTGTTGGTGAGGAAGCAGAGAAAAAGGAACCCTGTGCACTGTTGGTGGAAGTGCAAACTGATGTAGCCATTGTGGAAAATAGTACAGAGGTTCCTCAAAAAATTAAAAATAGAAATACCATATGATCCACTAATTCCACTTTTGGGTATTTACCCAGAGAAAACAAAACACTAACTCAAAAATATATATGCACCCCTATGTTTACTGCAGTGTATACTATAGCCGAGACATGGAAACAACCTAAGTGTCCATCAGTAAGTGAATGGATAAGGAAACTGTGATATATATATATATATATATATATCTTTTCATCCTTTTTCATAGCTATGTAATATACATATATTACATAGCTATGAAAAAATATAAAACAATATATATATTATTGCATATATATGAAAAAATATATATATTACATAGCTATGAAAAAGGATGAGATTATGCCCTTGGGGGTATTGAAGGTATTATGCTAAGTGAAATAAGTCAGACTGAGAAAGACAAATACCATATGATTCCACTCATAAATGGAATCCAAAAAAAATGAGCAACATAAAAAGCAGAATCAGAACTATAAACATGGAGAATAAACTGATGGTTGCCTTTGGGGAGAAGGGTGGACAAAATGGGTGAAGAGGAGAGGGAGATATAGGTCTCCAGTTATGGAATTAATAAGTGACAGAAATAAAAAGCAGAGCATAAGAAATATAATCAATGATATTGTAATAGCAATATAATGGGACAGATTATATATCTGTGGTGAACATAGCATAATGTGTAAACCTCTCAAATCACTAAGTTGTACATCTGAAACTAATGCAACATTGTGTTAACTATACTCAAATATTTTTTTTAAAATTTGATTTATACAGGTGTAATTTCTAACTACAGTGTAACAAACTGGATATTAGTGAAAAAAGTTTATATAAGAAATATTCATCCACTATTAAATTAAGAAAATAAACAGTCTCAGTTATTATTTCAAATGAGAAACTAAAACAGAATTGGAAACATTGTAAATAAAACAATATAAATTATACAGTAAAATCTACAGCTAGGAATATATATGTGTAATATATTACTACTTAAAAAAGCAAATAATCATTTAGAAATCTATAAAAATATGGAAGGTGAGAAATCAAGATTTTCACTAAATTTATGCACATTTATGTTTGTATATATTTTGCAATGTTTATTATTTTGTAATTATAAAAGCAATATATAATAGAGAAATAAATATGGGAGATCACTTTATGTGTCTGTATGCTAGTGTTTCTAAGCCATTGTCCCACAAAGTTTTGTTCTGTAGTATATTTGTAGGAATGTTTTTGTATGGTGGTAGAAGTGTCAATGTTCGAGAATGTTTGGGACATGCCAGGTTAAACAAAAATAAGGAGACATTTTGACTGTAGGATTTTTCAGACTAAAAGGCAGGTTAAGACATTGCTGATTTCTGATTTGCCTGTTATAATACACCAATTTATTAAAAATACTTCTTGGTATATCTGTTAACAACTCTTGAATCTAATATCTCTAAATTTTTTAGAAATACTGTTTTATGCTGATATACATTTAAAATTTTTGTCAAATTGGTAATTTTCTAGGAAAACATAAATGACCAAAATTGAATGTAAAACAAAATTTATGAATAAACAAAAATTTATTAAAGAATTATAATTGAAGAAAGCAATGTTCATAGATCATTTAACAAATAACTTTTTCCATTATTTTAAATGAAAAGTCCATGCAATATTTCAGAAAATAGGAAATATATGTTGTTTCCTAGGTAAGTTTATAAATCTTGCTTACAACCTAGAAGAAAAATCTTTAATAAAGAGACCAGAATATACTTATCACTTTAGAGATATCCCAACCAAATAAAATATCCAGCAGTATAGTTCAAAAAAAAAATCCTTGACAAAGTAGAGTTGTCATATATTCAATTATTGCTTATGTTTTATGAAATGTATTCATATAAATCATTCTATTAGAGTCAGAAAAAATGATTCAAAAATCACACTTATTTAATCTAGCCAGGAACAATATCAACGGTAGTCTCACATCATAACTCCTGTCTTTCTCCCATGTTTCTTGTCTAGTCAGTTTGTCATGATATAAACTGCTTTGTAGTTTGCTTTGATAAAGGTTTCACCTAGTTCCTAGAATTATGAGAATGGGATAATTTGAAGCACATTTTTTAAATAAAAAGTCACACATAAAAAGATTGGTGAAAACCTTTTTTCAGTTACTGCAATCCTCCATCTCCTTTTTTTACCTAATCTTTTCATGGTGTTCTGAACTTGAGTTGTAATTTAATTTTTTCCCATAAATGACAGTAACTCATACTCATGTGAGCTGGACAGTAAAATAAAAGACATGTGTTGACAAAGTAAATAATTAAAAACAATATTCATTACTACTTCCCATTGTAAGATTACTCATCTAGAGATCGAGATCAGGATCAAGAAATGTGGGAGTCGGAAGTTTTAAAACTTTTTTAGTTCTACGAAGATGGTGCCTTATAAGTCTAGAATTAATTAAAATCAAAATTTGTCTTTAATTTTCCATCTCAGTTTTGTGTAAGATGGATTTTATTCATTTTTAAATATATCAAAGACATTTATTGAGGAATCATAAGAGTCAATATAAAGTTCATGCTATGCAAATATGTCCTTATATCTGGGAAGGCTAAAGCTATAAAGTTCCTGTTGAGATTAGCACAGTCCCAACATTTCAGAGTTTAAAGAAAGCTAGGAAGCAAGAAGACTGAACTATAATAAATATCAAAAAGGTCAATTATAAGCCTTGATCCAGTATTTCCCTGGAAGATTACTGCTCCTAAATCTCCCATTTGGTCAACTGGCATCCTGGTAAATGAATATTTGTCATTGCAAGAAATACATTTTTGTTTCCAACATAGGAAGTTATTATTTAAGATTTGGGTGTTTTTCATCCTCCTAATCCATCCATCCATCCAACTATCCATCCATCCATCTGTCCATCCAATCATCTACATGATATATAGATTTACACATAAAAGAAAGAATGAATATAGCTGAAGATGAAAAAAAATCTGAAGTGTATTTACAAGTAATATTAAGGACCATTATTGCAGACCAAGGACAACATACTACCCAATATTTTTATAATAAAACATACTTGTATGTGTCAATGTATTTTTGTCAGAATAGATAAGTAGTGTAAAGGAAAAGACACTACCCCTGGGCATCAGAAGATGTGGTTATGTTATTTGAACAAATTGTATCCTTGTCTTTAATATCAAGGTGCTCTCAGAGTATATGTTTGAAAGTGGTACCTCTGTAAGAACGCATCAGAGAAATTGTCTTTTGCTTTGGAACCAAAAAACTAGCAATGTTTTCCTGAACATGTAGATTTTCTTTCAGCATTATGGATACTGTGTTCACTTTTCTTCTTTCCTTTGTTTACTGGGAATCTCATAGCCAAATCTGTGGCTCCTTTAACATGGTCTTGGATTTTAATGTTTTGACCTAAAACTTTTCCTTGCTCTGGATTTAATAATCTACTTGTATTCCATGACAGTGTTCACATTTCTGTAACCTTTACGTAAAAAGTTTCTGAAGTGAAATGTGGCAAATACATTTATACATACTTATATACATTGAACAAGCAGAGTCTTCTTATCTCTTACCTTCTAATTTTCTCTACTCCTGAATTATTATGTTATTTAGAGCTTGCAGTAACCTTCCTCACTGTATGGTCTCCTCCAGTATATTTTCTTTGTATTATCCTCCAGAACACTACTTCCCCTATTATCATCCTAATCAATTTAACTTGCCATTCCAATATTTAATATCTCTTTTTTACCATTTTATTGCTGAATATAATTACCACCCTTCAAGGAGTTTCTAAATTACCTTTCTAAATTTATTTTAACCAACAGTATCTTTCATAGAAAGAATATGAAAAAATATACAAAGCTTAAAAAATATGTATCACCCTGAAACAAAAATATTATAAGGGTAGAGAAAACATTTTTATAAATACCAATTATTATCATTTTAAAATTCAGTGTGGTTGTTAAATAATAAAAGGTCCATTAATCAAAACTTCTCTTACCCATTATGTAGTAATTAATACCAGATTTGCCCTTTCTTTGCAAACAACTATAAAACTGGACAGAATTTTGAGAAAACTGCTTACACAGATCATACACAGGCAGTACATAACTAACTCTGATTCTCCAGAGAAGGGAGACACATCAGGTGAGCTGCACGTTTACCCTCACTTTCTGCCTATGGTAACTTTCTCTAGACTATGCTACAAGGAGATGGAGACAAAGCAGAGCACAGAAGTCTTGCTAAGCTGAGGGGCAGATATCAGAGATGCTGCTGAGGTAGCTGGAATTGACTGGGCAAGGCACAAAAGAGAAGAAAACTGCACAGAGAAGTGGGTACAGAACTCACATAGTGGTTCTCCATGTGTCCTTGGTTGAGAGCTGTAGAAGTTATATACAATAGAGAAAAAATAAAACAACACACTCACATAACATTCTGATAAGTTAAAATGATTTGGTAGTCACTGATGTGCCTGACTCAACTAAATCTGATACTCTTTAAGGAAGACAATATTCAGATTTTCTACAATAACCACAATGTTCAGAACATAATTTCAAAATATTTTTAGAAGTGTACGGAAGAAACTACGGCACAAAATAAAGACAAAAGCAAGTAACAGAAACAGATGTTCAAAATAACCTACATGTTGCAATTAGCAGGCAAAGACATTGATATTATAAATATTCAAAGACTTAAATAAAAGATGGATATAATGAGTAAATGGATAAAAACTCTCAGCAGAGGAATGAGAAATATAAATAAGCATCAAATGAAAATCCTAACACTGAAAACTATAATATCTGAAAAAAATTAAGCATATGGACTTAGCGGATGTGAGAATAAGAAAGGGCCTTAGAGACAAATTAATAAAAATATTTCCATCAGAAGACCACCCCTTACCACCACAAAAACAATTGAAAAAACAGGAATATAGCCTCAGTAGCTTATCAGGCACTGTCAGGAGTCTAACTTCATATATTTGGAGTCTAAGAAAGAGAATAGGGGGAGACTGGGGCAGGAAAAAAAGGGATTTGGGGGTAGGCAAAGAACGGAAATGATTGTTTATGGGACTGGGATTTCCTTTTGGAGTGATGAAAACATTCTGGAACTAGAGTGGTGATAGGTGAGCAACACTGTGAATGTACTCAATGTCACTTATGGTAAATTTTATGTTATATGTATTTTACTACAGTTAAAATAGACTGCCAATATCAAAAGCTGCCATGGATGTGGAACAAGAGAACACTCATATATTGCAGGTCAAAGGGTAAAATGGTATAACCACATTGCAAAACACTTGGCAGCAATTTTTGTGAATATTTGAAGTAGCCAAAACTTGGAAACTAACACATCTTTTATCAGGATGATGGATAAAAATTATTTTATTTTCATGAAATAGCATACTTCTCAACAGTAAGAAAAAATCTGTTCTACTGATACATGGAACAACATATATGCATCTCAAAAACAGTATTTGAGAGAAAGAAAACAGAAATAAAAGTATGCATATATGAATTCAAGAACAGGCAGTATTATGTATGGTAGTAAAAAAATCACAATATGGAGAGAAAACTTCACTTGGATGGTAGCACAAGCAGACCTATTGCTATGATGTAAATATTCTATGTCTCAAGATATTTATTATATGGTTCTATATACATTAATCAAAATGCATAGGATTATATTTTTCAGACTCCTATCTTGCACATATACATATTTCCCCACAAAGAAACAAGTGAATATGTAAAGTTTTGTTTATAAAAGTCTTTAAATATCACTATGTGCATTACAAAAGATAGACTGTATACCAATCAGTTAACATTAGTTTTCTCCACTAGTAGATCTATGTAGGATTTCATTTTCTATGTTCCAAATTTTGTGATGTTTCTATTTTATTTATTTATTTATTTTTTAAAAAGATTTTATTTATTTATTTGAGAGAGAGAGAATGAGAGAGAGCACATGAGAGAGGGGAGGGTCAGAGGGAGAAGCAGACTCCCCGCCAAGCAGGAAGCCCGATGCGGGACTCGATCCAGGGACTCCAGGATCATGACCTGAGCCGAAGGCAGTCGCTCAACCAACTGAGCCACCCAGGCGCCCAATGTTTCTATTTTAAAGAACACTGTTTTAAGTAGAAAATAAATCACCAATTAAAACACAGCAATATTAAATCTAGTTGTACCAAACAATGCTAACTTGTCATAAAAGAATATATAAATCATAAAAATTTTAAGGTAAAATGTGCATAAATATACTATTTGAAATATGAAAGTTTAGTTATTTGAGATATCCATTATCAGTCTGATAGATCAAGCTGATACATTCAGATACATTAATTAAATAACAACTTTTTCCAACAGTCACACAGTTGAGAGACCAATTCACTTCCAATTAAAAGAATTACTATGCATTATACATTAGTATTTTCTTTAGGAGAAGGCAATGCATAGGTGGTACCAGAATTCAAAACTCCCACGGAGTCTTTCTTGGTCCTTGACTTTTTCTTCTATTATCTCTCTTTCTCCCGAATTTGTCTACAGCATGTTCACTTCCAAGAGCTATTTCCTATTTTTGTTGTTGTTTTCCCAGTGCTCATCTGACTTGAAGTATGTACAGAGACTAATTTAGACACCTGTGGTGAGAAGCCCCAGAAGCATAATTAAAATCAGACCATAACTAGTATATTAGCTAGTATTTTCATTTCCAGACAGTACTTGTGCTAATGTTTCCAATTTTGAGATGTGAGTCATTGTGAATATTTCTTAAATGTTTCCATAATTTCTTTGATAATCTTCCATTAACAGATGGAGTTTAATCCCCTTTTCCTTGGCTATGGACTGATTTTAGTGACTTGCTTATAATAATTAGAAGGCAGTGAAATTAATATTGCATGCCTTCTAAGGGTAGGACATGTAAGTTGAGACAACCTCCCTCAGGCTCTCTCTTAGGGTGTTTGTCTTTAGAAACCAGGTATTGAGATGTGAGGAAGCCCAATCCACTTGAAGAGGTCACATATCTGTGCCCCTGTGACAACATCTGGCTACGCTAAGATCCCAATCAACAAGTATCAACCAGTTGACAAGTTAGGAAAAAAAGGAAAAAAAAAAAAAAAACCTTTGACAAACTATGAATAGAAGTAAACTTTCTTATTTATATTCCTCATATAAAGAATTGATATATAAGCCCTACAGCTAACATCATACTTAATTGTAAGAAATTCAACATTTTCCCCTCAAAATCAGAAACAATGCAAAGAAGTCTTCTCCCACCCCTGGGTTACTAGAATCACTAGGTAATATAGATTATTAAAACTTGACTTATTCACAACTTGATCTGTAGTTTCAATGTAATCCCTGATAAGTTCCCAGAAAGTTAGTTCTTAGAAGCAAAATTATTCTAAAGTTTATACAGAAAGGAAAAGGATCTAGAATACCTGAAACAATACTGATGAAGTTGGAGGTCTCATACTACTTGATTTCAAGAACTATTATAAGGCTGTGTGGTAATTACTGTGGCATAATATTTTAAGAAGAAATACACATCAATGGAACAGATAGAGAACCTAGAAATAGATACACACAAATATAGTGAACTTTGATAAAGTTAGCAGTGCAATTCAAAGGAGTAATAATGGTCTTTTCAATGAATGGTGCTGAAACAATTGAAAGTCCATATGCAAACAATTTTACCTAAACAAAATGATACCTCACACAAAATTAATTCAAAGTAGATCATAGAGCTAAAGGTGAAACTGAAAGCATTGACATTTCTGATGGAAACATAACAAAATCCACATGACCTTGGGTTGGCAATGAGTTTTTAAATATAGTACCAATAGCATGACTCATGTAATAAAATTTGACAGTTGTACTTCATTTAAAAAAATAACAAATTTATTCTCTGCATAGGACACTGTTAAGAGAATGAAAAAACAAGCCAAAGACTGGGAGAAAATATTTGCAGAACACATATCTATCTGGGGAAAAAATTGTATCCAAAATAACAAAGAAGTATTAACACTCGGCAATAAGAAAACAGATGACACAATTTAAAAAAAAAAAAATGAGCACGAGGTCTGAACAGACACCTTATCAAAGAAGATATAAAAATGGCAACGTCAGCATATAAAGAAAGGATCAACATCATTTGCCATTAGGGAACTGTAAATTAAAATAACAATGAGAGAATACTACATATTTAATAGACTGGCCAAAATCTTAAAAACGTTGACAATACTGATATTTGTAAAGACACAGAACAGCAGGAACTGTCAACATTCAGAACCCTTACTGGTGAGGATACAAAATGGTGTCCTGGATCTAGAAGACAGTTTGACAGTTTTTTACAAAGGTGAATATAGCCTTATCATACAATACCGCAGCTGGGCTTCTATATATTTACCCAATAGAGATGAAAACCTATGCCTACACAAAAACCTGCAGACACATGTTTATAGTAAATTTATTTATAATCACCAAAACTGGAAGCAACCAAAATGTCCTACAATAGATGAATGGATAAACAAATGGTGGTACATCTATACAATGAAGTATCACTTAGCAATAAAAAGAAATGAGTTATCGAGCCATACAAAAATATAGATAAATCTTAAATGCATATTGCTAGTAAAATAAACCAGTCTAAGAAAACTACAAACTGTATATTACCGATCATATAACACTTTGGAAAGGCAAAACTACAAAGGGCAAACATAGCTCTGTTTTTCAGGAGTTCAAGGGTTAGAAGTTAGGTGAAGAACAGGAACTTTTTTTTAGGGTGGTGAAACTGATCTGTTTGATACTCTAATGGTAAATACAGAACATTGAGCATTTGTCAAAACTCACAGAACTTTAGAGCACAAATGGTGAATCTCAGTGTAGGCAAATGTTTGTGAAATTATTCCAGGGTGTAGGGGAATCACAGGATGAAATGCTTAATGTGACAAAAAAATCTAACTGTATTACAAACATGAAACAACCTCACTGAATGGGGTGGGAGAATAAGTTGCTGACTTAAGTAACTTTGGAAATTATGCAGTATATTAGACCAAAGGCAAAAGGAACTGTACATAACAAATGTACTCTAGCTGTTAAAGTTTTTCCCCATGGGCACATAGGTTAACTATTACAACTGCACTTTATATGTATGATCAAATCGAACAATTAAAGAAATAGAAGGGAGTGGTGGAGTAAGGTTTCTCAATATTGGAGTGGGAGCTACAGATAAGCAAAGGGAGGCAGCTAGAAGATCCATGTAGTAACTAATTAGACTTGAAGACATCAATATCAACTCATAGCTTAATATAGATATAGGTGGGTAAATATGAAAATACTTATAAATATCTTCATACTCATTGGTTAGTGCACACATATCTATCTTTATATTCCATGCTCTAGCTGAGAGGTCCTAGAAACAATGACACTCTAATAGCAAAAAACACACCTATTACGCAGACTCGACTTCTACAAAAGGAACAAAAGCTCCTTAGAGAAATGACTGATTCTTGCAATGGAGCAGGAAGTATGTAAGACAAACCTGGGGCATCTTATAAGAAAGTGCTCAAAACAGACCAGACCAAAAAACAAACAAACAAACAAACAAAAAAACTCCGCAATTATGGGGGTATGTCGAGGGGAAACAGGAGTCACCTGAGAGAACTTCCAATAGCCAAGCTGGAAAAACTTGAGAAACAAAATACACTAAACAGTATTAGATTATAATCCAAAGTATAAAATAAATATCCATGAGTCCATAATGATAAATAATGATTAACAAAAGGGAGAAAATAGATAAAAGCTTCCAAATACTTTATACTCTGCCCTTGTGGAGGTATAGAATCATTTCCTACTCCTTAGGTGTGGATTGTATATTCTGACTTTCTTCCAGAGAGTACATAATGGAAAAGGAGAAAAAAAAAAAAACCCTCATTAATCAAGATTAACATTATAGGCAAGATAATGACCTCAAAAATGTCCACACCCTATTGCTCAGAACATGTGAATATAATTGTATAGCAAAGGGAAAAATTAAGGTTGCAAATGAAATTTAGGTTGCTAATCAGTTGACTTAAGAAAGATCATTCTTTATCACTCAGATGGGCCCAGTGTAATCACAAGGGTACTTAAAAATGAAAGAGGGAGAAGACGAACAAGTCTGAGGGAGGTGTGAATATGAAAGCAGAACAGTGAGAGATGGAATATTGCTGCCTGTAAGGTGGAGAAAAGGCGCTCAGAGACAAGGAATGTGGGCAGCCTCTACCACCTCTCCAGACAAGAAAACATACACTACTCTAGAGACTGGAAAAGAATGCAGCTCCTCTGTGAATGGAGATCTTTTTTTTTTTTTTTAAGATTTTATTTATTTATTTGAGAGAGAGAATGAGAGAGAGAGCATGAGATGGGGGAGGGTCAGAGGGAGAAGCAGACTCCCTGCTGAGCAGGGAGCCCGATGCGGGACTCAATCCCAGGACTCCAGGATCATGACCTGAGCCAAAGGCAGTCGCTTAACCAACTGAGCCACCCAGGAGCCCTGTAAGAATGCAGCTCCTCTGACATCTTGATTTTGGCCCAGTGAGTCTCAGATTGGATTTGTACTCTATAGAAATGTAAGAATAGTTTTTGATTGTTTAAGCTTCTAAATTTGTGGTAATTTGTTGCAGCAGTAATAGAAAATGAATACAGGTCACATCAACAGTGAGATGTCATACTGAGAATATGTACATTTGACATTTTATAATGGGAACGGCACCTTAACTGTGGTCTTCCCCCGGCCCAAAATACATTATCCCAATCTAACCATGAGAAAGACCTCGAATAAATCCCAAAGGAGGCACTTCATACACAATACCTGACCAACAATCCTTAAATCTGACAAAGTCTCAAAAGCAAAGAATGAAAACTTTTGCAGCTAAGAAGAGTGTAAGGAGATGTGACCCATCTATATCATGTAATGTGTTACCTAGGATGAAATCCTGAAACAGAAGGACATTAGAGCAAAACTGAGCACATGTGAATAAATTATATGCTTTAGTTAATAGTGATGTATAAATATCAATTCATTAATTTTGATAAGTGCAGCATACTAATGTATGATGTTGATTACAGTGGAAACTGGGTGTGGGATACATGGGAACTTTCTACTATCTTTGTGATAATTTTGTATATATAAAACCTATGAAACAAAAAATGAATTTTATAGTCACTACCTAACTTTAATCACATGAGGGAGCTTAAGAGAGAAGCCTGCCTGAGGGCAGTCAACCATAGAACTATGAGAGAGAATATTTTTTAAAATGTTTTTAAAGTCACTAAATTCAGAGTGGTTTGTTTTGTAGCAATAAAGAAAGCAGTCTTGGAAACTAATCTTTGCATCTCCCCCCTTCATCACTAAGTGGCTTTCCTTTGCAAAGGTGGCTAATCTATATCATCACCTTCTTATACATACAATAAATAGTAAGAGCAATACACATTTAGCTTATTGTGTGCTATGTCTGAATCCTAATACTTTACACATTATGCCATTCAATCCTACAACTTTAGGATGGACCTGTGATCTAAGGAGATGAAGTAACTCTACTGAAGTTGCACAGCGAGTAGGAACTGCAGGGAGATATGTAACTAGGTGATTTGACCTCACAATCCATGCATCTAACTAGTATAATATACTTCCTGCCAATAAGCAAGCCACCTGCATCACCTGGACTTCAGAAACTGAAAAAAAAAATCAGAATTCTTTTGGGATCTTAAAGATTAAACCATTCTACAATAGCCACGTACCATATCCTTAGATATCATCACAAATGCCTCCTTTCCTGACACCTATCTTCTCTCATAACATCTTCCTATACATTCTGTAAACCTTTTTTCTAATCAAATTTTTTATTGTTCCTTTCCCTTCTAACTCTTCTCTCTGGTCTCTGGAATGGCCCTTTCATAGTAAACAAACTTTCCTGTATACCCAACTATTTCAGAGTTCCCTCAGTCCTGTAGTTTTCCTTAGATGTTAATTATCTCCCATATTAATGGAGCCATTCAGTTCAGTTCCTCCCATCACTGATGAGCACTGTGTTGATGTTCATGTTTATAGTAGTGGTGTCAGCATTCACTTAGCTTCTGTTCCCCACTGTCAAGTTACACCTTGATAAGAACCCTTTTCTTTTGAGATTCGTGATACCCATTGGTATATATCCATATAATCTTGTTATCTCTCCTTGATAGTGTTATTTACCAACCTGGCCCTGGTCAAATCTATAGCCATTGGAGGTTGAAATGGACTGACCCAGAGTGTGTCTGTCCATCTCTAGCCTCAACATAACCTTGAGGGACTTTGATATCTATGTGAATAAACATCTAGTCTTCTTGCTTGCCCTTGGAATGTCTTAATTTCCTTAACTCAAGAACCAACAACTCTTCTTTACTCAAATCATCACACCCATGGTCATTTATTAGAAATTGCTTGCTCATTTTTCTCAACTGTTCTAACTCAAAATTTTAACCTTTGATATTCTGTTCTCAATACTTTTTTTGTGACTTCAACTACATTCTTGCAACATCATCTATGCACTTGCTTCTTTTTGATCTTTTATAACTGCCTGGAAAAACAAACAAAAAACAACAGTACTCTAATCCTGAATAACCCTAACATTCTCTCTTCTCCATTTCTGGGAGTCACAGTACAGTTGAAAAACTAACTTACTTGTGTCATCTTTTGCTACTGTAAATTTATAGTCCCTCATAACTTCTTGGAAATTTTTGCATGTGACACAGTTTGACTCCCTTTCCCATTCCTTAAAGCTTAACTACACTGAAACACAAACTATAGGTCTTCAGGGCCTTCTAAAGTGCTCCTCAAAATGTCACAGGTGTTCACAGGTAATTTTGGTATGACCTGCTACCCCTACTACACAAAGAAGGTGATCAGTAAATATATCTGGAATGAATGATTCTGGCTACATAGTTTTGACTCATAGATACTATTTCTAGATAGTTCTCAAGTACTTTATGAGAATTATAATATTTAGTCATCACAAGAATTCATCAAGATACCGAAATCACCTTTTCAGATGAGGAAGGCTTAGAGACAGTAGCTAAGGCTATGTAGACATACTGCTAGAGCCAGAATTTGAGTCCAGTTCTAACATTCAACTGATGCTTTGATCCACTGTACTTTTTACCTTGGCAGTTGTAGATATACTATCCAGTGTATTTTCCTAATGGTCACTTCAATATAAACACAGGACCGGTTGCATTTCACTTCAACACAGGATGATGGACTTTGCAGGCCTGGAGAAGGAAATCATTCTGACATTTTACAATTTTAGTTAAATTTTGGACTCCATATTTCATTTCTGTGCACTCAAGAAGTTACCCACCGTATTTGTTTGAGAGTTGAACAACTGAATCAGAGAGCAGAGGTTCTAAGTCTGCAATAGCCCCAGGGAAGCACATATCTACAAAAATCTGACAGGATACTGAGCAGGAGTTAACTGTGGAATTTGTGCCTTCTAGTCCGTCTTGTCCCTTCTATTTGCAATGCCCTGATGGTTCAAGTAAGATTATGTAAATCTCATCAGTTTAAAGTGATAGGCCCATGGCATTTACAGGGTCATTAAACATGCCAGATGTCACAGACTAGTGCATACTTTCCTTAAAATAAATTCTCTAATTTTATGGACTATTTCTCAGGAGACAGATGGAAATTTCATAGCGTCACAGAGAAAAATTTAACTGTTGGGAAAGAACCCTTCCCACAAACACCGTATTTCATATATATTCAATATTAAATGTTTGTACTGCACATAGACACTGAGTGTTCTGTGTATGAACATCTAAAAACTTGAAGTAAGTGCTTGTTTGGAGCATAGCTTTTTTTTTTTTCATGTTATACAAGTTTAAAGAAAAACAAAAGTGGGGCATCTGGGTGACTCAGTCAGTTAAGTATCTGCCTTCAGCTCAGGTCATGATCCCAGGGTCCTGGGATCCAACCCTGTGACGGGCTCTGTGCTCCACGGGGAGCCTGCTTCTCCCTCTGCTGCTCCCCCTGCTTGTGCTCTCTCGCTGTCTAATAAATAAATAAATCTTAAAAAAAAAAAGAAGAGAAAAATAAAAAGAAAAGACTGCCAGTGGTTCCAGAGAACCCAAATCCGGTTTTAGAAGCAATTACTTTTCTGAATATTTTTTAACTTTTTTCTTAATATAGAGTTGTTTAAACACATTAGTTACTCTCTGTTCCTCTTTGCAATTCCAATCTTCTAGGTGATGCACATACTTTAAAGAGAATTTAACATGCTAGAAATACATATGTTTAAGCATGAAGCAAAGAAGCATTCTTGTTCTCACTACACAATTTTAAAATCAGTTCTCCAAATTGATCCAGGAAATTTTCTGTTATTTGTTAACTCTGATTCTCAACGTTTGGGGTGTAGCAGAAATATCTATGGAGGCCATTAAAAATGTAGATGGTACCTTCCCTCTTCAGACTGGCAGAAATGGAGACTGGAGCACTTATATGTCAAACCATCTTCATAGGTGATTCTGTGGAACACAAAATCTGAGATCTAGTGAGTTATCAGATTTTTTTCAAACTTTCTCTCTTCTCAACAACTTTGAGTTTATTATGTGTCACTTTCATTATACTTTTTGGCAAATGAGTGGGAATGTTCATTTCTCTGATAGCTCTCAGAAAACTTTTGCTGAAGAACTTTTACTGTGAGCCCATCTAGACCAGTGGGATGGTTAGTCATCCAACAGTAACTCATAGAAGGAAAGTAACTGACAAAATTAATAGGGAAAGTTTTTATTAAAATCATTACTCTATTGCCTCAGTTGATGACAACATGTAATTTTCCTCTTTGTAGCCTTCACTATAATTTGCTTCATTTTGTTCACTAAGAGGAAAGTTATGTTTTTCTGTGATCACTGTAGCAACATCAAAAGAAGGTGCTTTCATGTGTTAAGCATTTTATAATGCCAACCAAAAGGCACATCTTTAATAAGAAACCAAAAGGTTAATTTCAATTATGATCTTCCCTTGCATGTGACCACTTGAGTGATCCTGCTTAGATGGTGGAGAGTATACAAAATATCCTCCTCCTACACATGCCAACCTGTTATAGAGATATCCTACTCTTTAAATGTTTCAGTCCTTAAAATAGATATTTCTAAAGATCAGCTTCAGAACTCAAGAATTCACAGTCTCAACTTTCTTAAAAAAAAAAAAAAGAATGTGAGAGAGAGAAGAAAGAAAATTACTAAGATAACTCACACTGTATTTATTTTTCCTTGAGACCTTGGTATCTCTCCTTAGCGTTGGTAAGATGTCAAGAACTTGTTTTTTATCCCTAAATTCTGGATTTCTTCAAGGACTGAGGGCAATCCTATAAAGAAAAAGTTGATTCCTGAGGTTGTAAGATTCTCAAGGAATACATCTACATTTGACCATATCATTTTCTAGCTTAAAATCTACATACTATCCCCATAGTATAAAATTAAAGTATCTACAACATGGCGTAAGCCTCTCTACAATCTTGCTTCTTCTTTGTCCAATTCTTTCTCCAGCCTTATCACCTACCATTCCTGCCTTGCCCCTGAAGTAAGGGCCACACTAAAGTGCTTGTAGTTCCCTGCATATTCTATTTTGTTTCTTTTTTCAATGCTTATATTCTCTCGGTGGTATACGTTTTCACTCTTTATATTCTTACTGCCTGTTCCTGGAACCTAACTACCTTCTCCAACTTTTAATCTTTCAACTCAGAAAAGGTATGTAACAAGAATCCTTCTTGGCCTTCAGGCTAAGTTAAGTGATATGCCCGGTAGCTCCATAATGCTTTGTGCACATTCTGCCACAGTGTGTTTGAATTGTTTAATTGTCTTTCTCTCCCATTATACTGGCCTATTTAAAGACAGGAAATATGTCCAATTCATCTTGGAAATTTCTAAAGATAGTCTCATAGTTGCTCCTCAATAAATGTTGAATAAGAGAATGAATAGATATTTCTAACTCTTGACAGGATGTATATATAGCATATTAGGTGCCAACAAGTATTTGTTGAATTGAGTATATAATTGGATTAATGAATCACTGCAAACATCAGACAAGATGTTCCCTACTATAGGCAGTTGTCAAACACCAAGTCAGAGAACCAAATATTTTTTGCTCTGAATTTTCATTATAGGGTAATAACATAGAATAATAGTTATTATTCTTTTACTTATTTTAGATTTATCTATCATATTGAAGATAAAGTTATACAGCAAATATATATTTATTGAATTTTTCCTCATTTGTCTATGAGGTCAATGACATTATTGATTTTATACCCAGGGTGGAACATTCCTGGCTCATTGGACACATAGTAAATACTTGTTGGATCAGTAAACGAACAAATGAACGAATAGACTCCATTGTTTATATTCTGTTAGCCACACTCAATAAAAAAAATCTTCGTCAAGATCAGATCAAATAGCAAACAATAAAAAGGTCTTGAATTTTGAAAGAAAGTTCAAAAATCTCAACAAACAATTTCAACTATTTGTACAAAGTCTCTCTTAGCTGACAGAGCAAGAAAATGTATGTGTGTATACTAATTTGCATATTATCACCTATCTACAAATATCTCCACATGCAAATATCTGTACTGACATTAAGCAGAATATGAGTTGATACTGATGTCTCTGCTCCAATCCATAACCACGTGAGTCATTCTGGCTTTCTTCCTCGTTTCCAAGTTACCTCTATTCTAACAGTGAAAAAACAGACTCCCACCATCTCCTTCCATTTACTAATTGCTCAATTCCAATATATTGTGAGTTCAGAACTGTTAACCCATAAACCAGTGGGAACCAACTTTATCGACTAGAGTAGAATGTTTTATGCACAGTTTCTTTCACTTTTAGCTTTACAGACACCACTCAGTTTACTGTTACTCAAGCCAGTACCTTATTCCCCTACTCCAGTCAGTGAAGCTAGTTCACAGCTTTCTAACACAGTTTGGTTTTTTTGTCACATTCCACATTCTATCTTGAGATATCTTGACCGCTTAAATAATTTTTTTTTAACCTGCATACATTAAAGTTCACCCTTACAGCAGTAAAATTCTGTGGGTTTTGACAAATACATAATATCATATTCACCATTACTGTATCACAGAATAATTTCACTGCCCTGAAAAAATCCTCTGAGCTTAATTTATTTACTCCTGCCCACCCCCACTTTCCCAAGCCTCTGCCAACCACTGGTCTGCCTACTGATTCCATAGTTTTGCTTTTGCACAATTTCATTTGAATGCAATAATAATATACATTACCTTCACAGGCTGACTTCTTTCACATAGCAATATCCACTTAAGATTCATCCATACCTTGTATGCTTAAGATTTCATTCCTTTTTATTGCTGAATGATATTCCATTACATGGAATGGAATGCATATTCACTACCTGTTTCAGGACATCTTGGTTGCTAACAGTTTGGGGTGATTATGAATAAAGCTGCTATAGACATTCTCATGCAAGTTTGTATGTACATATGTTTTCAAATCAGTTAAGTGAATACCTGCAAGTGCAATGCTGGAGCATATGTCAGTACTATGTTCTGCTTTATAAGAAACTGTCAAACCCTCTTTCAAAGTGGGTCGACTGCCATTTTGCCCTCCCATTGGTAATGATTGAGAATTGTTGCTCTACATCCTTACCAGCAATTGGTATTCTTTTTTAAAAAATTATTTCAGCCATTCTAATAGATAATATAATATAATATTTTATCATTATTAATTGCATTTCACTAAAAATATCTAACATTGAGCATATTTCATATGCTATTTGCCATATTTACATTTTCTTTGGTGAGGTATCCGGTTCAAATCTTCTGCCTATTGTGATTGCATTTATCTATGCAATCTATCTATTGCAACTAATCTATGATAATCCCCCCATGTCAAGATTCTTTACTATTGCATCTGCAAAGATCCTTTATCCATATAAGGTAATATTTATAGGTTTGATGGACTAGGACCTTATATTTGGGGGAAAAGATTAGCCTACTACAAATGTCTTTGACAGAGCAGAACAATTCAGTTCAACTTACCTGTTGTTTGTTTTTTTCCATTGATTGTGCTGTTGGTGTTATATTTAAAAACTCAGTGTTAAACACAAGATCATGTGGATTGTATCTTATGTTTTCTTCTAGAAATGTACTGTTTAGCATTTTACAGTCTCAGATCGATTTGAGTTACATTTGTAAAAGATATGAGGTCTTTGTCTAGGTTCACTTATTGCATATGGATGTCCAATTGTTCTAACATCATTAGTTACAAATGTTAACCTTTCTCTATTGTATTGACTTTATACATTTGTCCAAAATCCATTTACTATATTTGAGTATGTCCATTTTTGTGTTCTCTATTGTGTTCCATTGATCTATGTGTTTATTATTTCTCCATTACCATGTATTTTGATCACTATAGCTTTAAGTAAGACTTAAAAACTAGTAGCGCAAGTCTTTGAACTTTGTTGATCTTCAGTATTGTTTTGACTAGCCAAGTGTATTGTCTTTCCATATAAACTTCTGAATCACTTTATAAACTGATTCAAACTATGAAATAGTTTGCTGGGATTTTGATTGGAATTCCACTGAGGGTATAGATCAAGGTGGGGAAAATTGTCACCTTACCAAAATTGAGTCTTCCAATTTATGAATAAGGAATATCTCTTCATTTATTTGGCTCTTTGATTTCTTTTATCAGTGTTTTAAAGTTTTATATATATACAAATCCTGTATTTTTGTTGGTATTATAAATGTATATACATATGTACTCCCATTCTCATACTTTTTTTTTTTTAAAGATTTTATTTATTTATTTGAGAGAGAGAGAATGAGAGACAGACAGCATGAGAGGGAGGAGGGTCAGAGGGAGAAGCAGACTCCCCGCTGAGCAGGGAGCCCGATGCGGGACTCGATCCCGGGACTCCAGGATCATGACCTGAGCCGAAGGCAGTCGCTTAACCAACTGAGCCACCCAGGCGCCCCTCCCATTCTCATACTTTACTTAGTAATTTAGACATGATTTCCTTTAGCTCTTTGAACATATTTAAAACATCTGAATTAAAGTCTTTAGCAATTTTAATGTCTGGATTTCCTCAGAAACAGTTCTTACTGATTTTTTATTTTTAGTTTTTAGCGAGCCATACTTTCCTATTGCTTTGCATGTCTCATAATTTTATGTTAAAAATTTGACATCTAAAGTAATATGGCAAGTCTGGAAATCATTTTCTCCCCTTTCTCCAGGGCTTGCTGTTGTTGCTTCTTGATGTATTTGTTTTGTGATATTTGTAAACTAATTCTGTAAAGTCTGTATTTTTTATAGTGGCCACTGAAGTCTCTACTTGGTTATACGTTGGTCAGTGAATATTAAGCAGATTTTCTTAAATGCCTAGAGCCAATAAATCTTCCAGTCTTTGCCAAGGTTCTCTGTGCATGTGAGCCATGCCTTCCACACACAGTAAAGCAGTAGACATCTCTGTCTTGGCCTTCATTTTCTGCTTTCCCTGAGACTGAAGTTCAGCTGGAGATGAGAGTTTACAGCCTTCTCAGGTCTTTCCTGAGCATGTCCACAGCATGCATGTGATTTTCTAGATTCATAGGACTATATTGGAGCTTTTCAAAGCCCTTACGGACATATCCCCAGAATTTCCTTTTACAAATTTCAGTTGTTTATTTTTGCTCCCATTGTTATCTACCCCCTCAGACAGCTAGGAAGTTAAAAATGCTTGATGTAATTATTTTCAACACACTGCTCTGGGGGAAAGAGGCTTTTGGTGCTAGGTATATACTTTGTGAGGTCAAATATAAACAGCCTTGCAATGCGGTCTTCCAGGGAACCAGCAGACAGGTTAACTAATGACAACTCTTTTTTTTTTTTTTTAATTTTATTTATTTATTTGGAGAGAGAGACACAGCGAGAGAGGGAACACAAGCAGGGGGAGTGGGAGAACGAGAAGCGGGCTTCCTGCCGAGCAGGGAGCCCGATGCGGGGCTCGATCCTAGGACCCTGGGATCATGACCTGAGCCGAAGGCAGACGCTTAACTGACTGAGCCACCCAGGCGCCCCTGACAACTCTTTTGAAAGAAATTTTGTTCCCTCAGGTGGCTTCCAAATTGCACTGGAGAATTTGGGCTATTATTTTTTAAGACTTCTGCATGGCTGGAGACAAGAAATGGGATTGGGACAAGTTAAAATGCCACACAAAGCTCCGTTTTTTAACCAAAATTTAATTTTTTTTTCTGGAATAAATGCTTCCAGGGTTTCTTCAAGCCTTTGGTTAGTTTCCAAAGTCCTGGAGAAGTTGGTACTGACAAAATTTGCAATTTTGAGGAGGTTGTTGAACTTTTATTAAGGTGAAGATTTTCAGAAGTCCCTACTTCACTGTTTCCACTTATCTCAAGTTCTATCAGTTTTTGTCAAACAAATTTTGATGCTCGGTTGTTAAGTGCTTATATAGGATTGCTATGCCTTCTTGGACGACTGACCTCTTTATCATTATGTAATGCCAATCTTTATCCCCCATAAATTTCTTTGATTTGAAGTCTTCTTTGTGAAATTCAATAACTATTTCAGCTTTCTTTTGATTAGTGTTAATATGGCATATCTTTCTTCTTTACTTTTAACCTGGCTCTCTTTGTTTAATGTAGGTTGAATGGTAGACAACATATAATTGGGTCATGTATTTTTATCCATTTGCAAATTTTAACTGGTGCATTTATATCTTTCATATTTTAAGTAATTATTGTTTCATTTGGATTAATATTCTATTATGTTTGTAACCACTTTCTTTTGCTCCTTTTTTCTGCCTGATTTTAACTGAGCATTTTATATATTAATCCATTTCATCTCCTCTCTTAGCATACTATACTTCTTAAAAAAATTTTAGTGGCTGCCCTAGAAAACCATATATTTTTAGCTAATCTAAGTCCATTTTCAAATAACACTATACTGTTCACATATAGTACAGATAACTTAGAATAATGTATTCCTAATTCTTCTTTCCCATCCCTTGAGGTATTGCTATCAGTCACTTATCCATACATTATAATAACTGAATGCATTGTCACTCTTGTTAATTCACCAGTTTTACTTTAGACAAATTAAGAAAAGATATATTTAAATCTTTACTTATTCCTTCTCTGGTATTTTTTGTTTTTAACATGGATCCAAGTTTCTAACCTATATCATTTTCCTTTTGCCTGAAGAACTGTTTTTAACATTCCTTGCAGGGCAGTTCTATCAGTGATGAATTCCCTATTTTTGTTTGCCCGAAGAAGTATTTCTCTTCCATTTTTGAAGAATAATTTTGCTGTATATAAGATTCTAAGTTGGTGGGTTATTTTCTTTCATCAGTTTACATATTTCATTCTATTCTTTTCTTGCTTGACAAGAAGTCCACTGTGATTCTTATCTTTGCTCATCTATAGATGAAGTATTTTTTTCCTGTGGCTTTACTGAAGACTTTTTCTTTGATTTCCTGTGGTTTAAAAACCATATGGATTGGTGGGTTTTTGTTTGTGTTTTTATTTTTGTTCTGCTTGATTTTTTCCGAGCTTCCTGGATCTGTGGCTTGGAGTTTCTCATTAATTTGAAAAATTGTTGCGAATAATGAGTCAAATATTTCTTCTGCCCATTCTCTTTCTTCTCTTTCTTGTATTCCAGTTACATTTTATGATATTTTTTGAAATTGTTTCATATTTTCTGAATGTTCTGGTCTGTATTTTCATTGCCTTTCTTTGCAGATCAGTTTGTTAAGTTTCTAACTTCATTTCCAGTTTCGCTGTTTCCTTGGCCATTTTAGCATACCAGTGTGTCCATCAAGGGTATTCTTCATTTCTGTTTCTGTATTTTTGATATATAGCATTTCCTTATTGTTTTTTAGAGTTTTCATCTCTGTTTTCATCACCTATCTGTTCTTGCATGTTGCCTACTTTCTTTATATGCCCTTCTTCCTGATGAGATAAGGCTCACAAATTGTTTCCTGGAGAGCAGACCTTCGCTATGGAGTAGATACTGAGTGTATTTCACCCTGATGACTCTTCCCCTCCCCCACCAGATCCAGGAAGGGATCTTTCCCAGTTCTTCACCACCAGAATCTACTGGGATTATTGGAGGTAAATCCCACAATGAAGTGAAGGACCTGTTAAGGATTGCAGCTGCAGGAGTTTCTCATTCTTACGCTAGTCCACACTCAGCCTCTAGCAATTTGTCAAGATCACAATTTAAGTGTTCTACCAGTAAGTTTAGGACTTCTGTCTTCTGCTCCAGGTAATATATAATGTGATTCTCAATATGCCTCTCTCTCCCCAGATTTCAGAGTGTCAATTTGCCCTGCAACCTTATTTCTCTAATGCATCCAAGGAAAGTCCCTGATTTTCTGTGTGTCCAGCTTTTTTTTTGTTGTAAGGATACAGGTGAAGACTTCCAAACTCTTTACATGTTGGAACTGAAACTAAAACAATCCCCTCCAGACTACAGTAGTCTGTTTTTTTTTTTGTTTTTTGTTTTTTTTTTTTATTCCTAGGATTTCCATTCTTGCAAAGCAGAAGCTGATAGCTTCTCTTATTAGATCCTTATTTCAGGTTTCCTGGATTTCTGAATAAGGACTCAATTCTCATGGTTGTTTTGATGGAATAATTTTATGTCCTCAACAGTCCATGTCATCAGATTGTTCCCAGTACTTAAAACAACAACAAGCAAAAACCCCATTATTTCTGGGGTTTTTTACTATGTCTCATTGAAGATGTTTTTAAATCTAGGGGAATTTAAAAGTTATCTCTGATTATGTAAAGACAAAGATTTATGCCCATCATAAGTGAACTACAGATGCATACCCCTTTCTTGAATTGATTTAGAAGGTTGTGTTCTACTCCTGTGTTTCACAAAATGTGGTCTTAAGACCACCTATAACAAAACAACCTGATGGTTTATTCAGAATGTAGATGTTAGAACCAAACATCAGGGTGCAGGGCCTGGGGATAAACATTTTATAAGACTTCAGGTGATTTATATATATATACACTAAACTTTGAGAAAATACTGTTTTTAACATTATTAATTTCTGCTATTAGCTATGGTAAGTCAAGAAATATGTAAGCCTCCCTTTCTCCAAGAAAGTGTTCACTCAAGTATTCTGTGTAACTAAAGGACAAATGTAACCCAAATTATTATGGGCTGCATGATTCACCAACACAACACTTATTTTTTAAATCCTTTAATGTTTTAAAGATTCATCCCATGGAGCTGTTTATTTCTTCAACCAGGGCAGAGGTGTGAAAGCTTTCTTCACAGTTCTTCTAATTATACAATCACACTATCAACCATGTAGAATGAATCAATACTGCAATGTTGTTTCAGTACACTCCTTTTGGAAGAAATGCACTATGAAGCTAGGCCATATTGTCAATCTTAAAACTGAGTATAGACTGAAATAAAACAGAGCATCTCAAAATCAAAAATAGGAGATTTTTTTTTTCCTCCTGCCATCCTCAGAAAAGAGCTTATAAGGAACCACCCAGTATCACTTTAATATTTAAGTTTACTTTCTTTATATCTTAATGAGAAGTTACCATACAATGTTCTTCTTATCCCATTAAAATCTTCTTTAAAAATGAATCTTTGGCATTTTACATTTTTCATTCCATTTTTGGAACATGAATATAAGTGAAAATTGGGTCGAAATGTTCTCTTAGTCCTACCTCATCTTTCATTTTTCCATCCCAACCTACTTTTCCCTGTGATCAATCAAGGACTGTGTGGGAATAATGCAAGAGTCAGTCAAGGTCAAAATGGAAATTCTTCAAAAGGATTCAGTATAGACAGAAACTTGTTGAGAAATAACACTTACAAATTGATATAATTTACTTATTTCACAGAAGGTCAGAGGATGTGGGTTATATGGAAAGACTTCCTTTGATTAAACTGAAAATTTCTATCAAACAAGATATGACCTTGTTTGTAATTTATCCATAACTGGTCTTTGAAGGGCAAGAAAGATTCCCACTTTTATTGCCTAGAATTTCAAGAAAAGGAAGAACTTTCATCAAAAAATTTCTATGGCACTGAAAAGCCTAGTATGTCAGCAAATATAGCCACTATGTTAGCAAAAACTGTTTTCAGTGTGTTATTAATAAAATTTGGGCAACACATGAAAAAGAATTTGTTCTGGTGCAGTAATGCAAAATACCATCTCAATATGAGATAAACCATTTTGCCAAAAAAAAAAAAGTAGGGAGATACTAGGCAGGGAAAGATGGTATCCATGTTGGAATTTGCATTTATTAAATGCTAACTATGGGTCAGACTCAATGCTGGTGCTTTATATCAATATTTTATTTAACAGCTATGCCATTCTGTGAAGTAACATCATGAGAATTTACACACAGTGAATCTAAGGGTCATAAAGCCAGTACTTGGCATAGAAAGGACTGGAATTCAGATCAATCTAACTCCAAAGCACAACCTCCTTCCTTATACTATGCCTTCAGGATCATGGATTTGTAATCACTTTGACTTTCGTGGTGTCTAGAACTTTTTGTCTACATGGATCACCAACCCCCTCAACTGACTTATTAATTTTGACTTCCATTCTTTTTCCTAACTCAGTATTTAGTAATTTTGTTGAATATAAAACTTTCAGTTCTAACAATAATATTGAATACATTATAACTGCCTTTGATTTGTAAATGACTTAGCTAGAATAACATAAAATTTGTCATTAATAGCAATAGGAAGTCTTTTAATATATCTACCTTTATAAAAATGTTAAAAGATTCTTCAACATCTCCAACACACCTTATTAGATGTTTAGAACAATCTTGTGTGAGCCTAACTGATACAGCTTTATACATAGCTCAGAAGTATGGAAATCACATTTTATCAGTTCTTATATTGTTTATCAATGTAATAATATCAGTGCCATAATCCAACATTGTAAGATTTGATAAAGCATATATTTGTCCTTCCTTCCTTACTCCCTATCCTTTTTTTTTCTTTCCTTCTTTATCTCTTTCTCTCATTAAAAATTTAATAAATGCTTACTATGCCCATACTCCATTCTTAGGAAGGACATATAATAGTGAACAAAAGAAAGTCCCAGACTTCAGGGAACTTTCATTCTAGTGGAATTTTATCTATATAAAAGTAGAAGTGAATTTATATTAGATTTTTTCCTTAAATGTGACATATTTTTTGAGAATGTCAACAAAGCAAAATGAGATCTATGAATACTCTTAATATTAATGTTGCTTACATTAAGATAATTTGAATGTTGGTGTCATGATGAAAGGACTGAGGTCTATTCAACCACTTTTATATCCTCTAAGCATAGTTCATGGTACTTAGTTGGCACTCCATATATATATATATATATATTCATGATTTGAGGGATTTGTGTCTGGGATTGCACTTTCTAATATAGTTGCCACATGTGGCTTTTAAATTTATATTTAAATTAGTTAAAAAATGAAAAATTCAGCTCTGCACTATCATTAGGCACATTTCAACTGGTCAATAGCCACATTTGACTAGTACCTATCATGTTGGACATTAGAGAACATTGCTCCCATTGCTTTAAGTTCTACTGGACAGCCCTGCTATAGAATTCCATTGTCAAAACTGCTATCTATTGTTGGTCAAATGGATCATTTTCACTCATGTTATGAGAAGTATGTTTTAGGAAACATTAACTTCTAAGTGCTTTTGAGACTAGGGAATAGATGATCAATTTCATCAAGTGAATTGAGATGATTACAGCTTTAAAAAAAATCTTCAACTGCTTTGTATGATGGATTTAATAAAGATATTTCTCTAACCTTTGTCATCCTTGCTTTCCTAGATAAATACAGCCTGTTTGTGGCGTTTTTTTCTGCTATTTTGAAATTCTCTAAAATTTTTAAAGGAATTTTTTATTCATCATATCAAAATATAGTTTCTTCTTTGTATAACATTGTGTTATATTAAAACATTTTTAAGTCTTCAAAAATAATTCTGGGAGGAGTTCATCCTTGTCAATTCTTTGGAACATATCAAATAACTACCTATTTTAAAAATTTGATCTGGTACATATATTAGGTTTTTTAAAAAATATTTTATTTAATTTTTTGACAGAGAGAGAGAGCACATGCAGGGGGAGCTACAGGGGGAGAGAAAGAAGCAGGCTCCCCACTGATCAGGGAGCCCGATGTGGGGCTCAATCCCAGGACCCTGGGATCATGGCTGGAGCCGAAGGCAGATGCTTAACCGACTGAGCCACCCGGGTACCTCCATATTTTAGGCATTTAACGGTTAGTTGATATAAACACATTTTCAAGTCAATTTTTATAATTTATACTTTGAGACAATTGCCGCATTTATTGAGATTTTCTCAATATGTTAGAAGAGATTGTCCTTTTTTAATCCTTTAAAAAACGTTTTTCTTCATTTGGGTTATAATGTCTTTTTCATTTCTGATGTGTGACACTAGTGGCTTCTTGTTTTAACTATCCTACCTGAATTTGGATTTGCTTATGAATTCCAATGTACTTCTAATTTAAGTCATCAATTTCTAGTTTTAATGTTATTTTTAACTTTTGGAGCTAACATTTTTTTTAGCTTTTAGTTTCTGTTCATATTTAATATGATAAGCATTTTTACTATGGATTTTCCTCATGAAATTCAGTTCTTTAGGTACATCAATCGTATTTCTAGTGCTCAATAGCAACATGTGGTTAGTGAAGATACTGGACAGTGAAGAGAACATTTCCACCATTGCAGAAAGTTCAATTGGACAGCATTTTTTTTCTTTCTTTCTTTTTTTTTTTTTTTTTTACAGATTTTATTTCTTTATTTGACAGAGAGACACAGCAAGAGAGGGAACACAAGCAGGGGGAGTGGGAGAAGCAGGCTTCCCACAGAGCAGGGAGCCCGATGTGGGACTCGATCCCAGGACCCTGGGATCATGACCTGAGCCAAAGGCAGACACTTAACGACTGAGCCACCCAGGCGCCCCAGTTGTACAGAATTTCTAACAAATTTCACTATTAAATTTGATAACCACTGTTGTCCAAATTTTCATATACAATGTTCTAAAACTAAATTATAAATAATGTGTCAGTGTAATCTGAATTTTTTTTTTGCCACTGAGAATTAAGATTGTATTTTTAAGTTTTTATAATTATTTGCTAGTTAAATTTAGAAATTGTACTGTAGTGGGGTCCCTGGCTCGTTCAGTTGGTGGAGCATGGGACTCTTGATCTTGAGGTTGTGAGCTCAAGCCCTACACTGGGTGTAGATATTACCTAAAAACAAAATCTTTTAAAAAAATTAAAATATGAAATAAATTGTATTATAGTGTTATGTTACTATGTTCAGAGAATGCAGGTGGTCAAATTTCTACTTTGGGAAATTTTCTAAACGGTTTTCTCTAGCTTAGTATAAGATCTTGTTTTGTAATTGTTGCATTAGGATTTTTAAAAAATGTTCTATGAACATTTGGAAATATTACATATAATCTCTGTAAGATACAATGTTAAATATTTACAGATGTATTTTCAGATTTGTAGTAGTATATCAAAAGTCCTGATTATGTCATTTAAAGGCTCTATTATACTTTCAGATTTTTTCCTAAGGTAACACAATCATCTACAGCTCCATGTAAACAAACACACTTTCTCTCTTTTTTTTTAAAGATTTTATTTATTTATTTGAGACAGAATGAGAGAGAGAGAGAGAGCACATGAGAGGGGGGAGGGTCAGAGGAAGAAGCAGGCTCCCTGCCGAGCAGGGATCCAGATGCGGGACTCGATCCAGGGACTCGATCCAGGGACTCCAGGATCATGACTTGAGCCGAAGGCAGTCGCTTAACCAACTGAGCCACCCAGGCACCCACACACTTTCTCTTTAAGAACTGACTCTTGTTAGTACCCTGAAGTAGCTTTCAAGGATGGTGGGGAGGACTATGTATTCTGATCTTTGGCACACTAAATGAGAAGTGGCCAAGAGTAAACTAAAGGCCTTTAGAGAACTCATAACCCAAATATTTTTAGTTCCTCATGTAATCCACAATTTGAGAAGAGTTTCTCAACATTCTACATTTTTCTTTCAAACTGCAAAGCTCTCTTCAAATTTCTGGGCCATTTTTAAGCCTTAGATTAGGGAGGCTGTTTAATTTGAAAAGAAATAACTTCCTAAAAGCTATTTTATATTTTCTGCTTAAAAATAGAATGTATCTTCTGGGCCAAAGCTGTTTGACCATCTCTCCATGATGATATAGTAAGTAGTCCTGCATTAGGGGAAGGAAGGAACTCTAAGATCCACTGTGATTATATTTACTCTGTTGGTAAATACAGGATAGCCAGCTCATTTAGTGGCATAGAAAAGGGGTAAGAGTAAGAGGCAATTCGTTGAGGAATTTGGCACATAGTAGGTACTTATTCCTTTTTGTTAAGTGGATAGATGAATAAAATCAAGACCAGTAAAACATACATAGATGAATAAATGATAAGCACATGAAGGTTGAGGAAAAGGAAATAGTAGTAGAGAGATGAATGTTTGAAAGGAATGTTAGGGAATGAGAGAAGCTTATTTTCCATATCCATTGGATGCATATGGTGGTAGCTAATAATCTCACTTTTAGTAATAAATACTTAAACAATTCAAAACATTTTAAAAGTCAACTTTCTTCAGTTTAACCAAAATGCTATTCTTTTATATTTCCACTGATTCCTATTGTGTAAGGAAGTACTATACATATGTTTCTAAGTCTAGGGTAGCCTTTTATCTTCTCTATCTTTCCCTCATAGTACACAGAAAGGAGAAGGAAAAGACAGGAGATAACATGGGGAACGCCTATGAATTAATTTATTATCAATATAGATCATTAATATGTAATACTAATAAAATGGTCCAGAATTTAGGTAAAGTTACAATAAAATAAATAACATTCTATCAGAAAAAAAAAAATCTTTGCTCAGCCTTTAAATAAACTCAGTCCATAAACTGTGAAAGCAGTTTTTAACATGTTATCATTAGATATTCCATCTCTCACCTACGTCACACAGTAACTCCTAGAAAATATTTTTCTCTCCCCTCTCTTTTTGGTACCTCAGCTATCCTGTCCCATTTCCCCATCACCCCAGAGCATGATCTGTCTCCCTTTGTCTCTCTCCCCAGCTGTTCTCTCCCCCCATGCTGTTCTCCACGTCTCCTCTCCCTTCCGCACACCACAAAATGCTCCTGGATTCCTTAGACAAATTTCCTCCGACTTCTCTCTCCCTTGAAAATTTTAGAAGCTATCTATACACTTGCAGGCCATGTGGCTCAAAGTAGTGGGGAAAACTTCAGTTATTCCACACATATTCCACAATCTCGGTCCTCAATTTGCTTATAATTGGCTGTGTGTTATATACAGAATATTTTCTCTCTTTGTGCCTTAGTTTCCTTATTGGTACAATGATGAAAACACATGCATATCTTAGAGCTGTGATAAAAATAAGATAATTTATATGAAAATACCTAGCACCTAGTTGAACAGTGATTTTTCTCCTTTACCACACCCCATCTAACAGAGTTCTAACAGAGCTTCAAGTTCTAAAGAGAATATGGTGGTGGAAATTTTCCTAAAACATCAACAAAAACAGTTCAGTTCATTCAAAATATTTTCCTCTATGCATATCTGTAGCAATAAAAATGTTTAAATCAAAGTCTTTAAAAAAAAAGCAAAGTAGGGGCGCCTGGGTGGCTCAGTTGGTTAAGCAACTGCCTTCGGCTCAGGTCATGATCCTGGAGTTCCGGGATCGAGTCCCATATCGGGCTCCCTGCTCAGCAGGGAGTCTGCTTCTCCCTCTGATCCTCCTCCCTCTCATGCTCTCTGTCTCTCAAATAAATAAAATCTTAAAAAAAAAATAAAAATAAAATAAAAAAAAAGCAAAGTAGAATATGAATCAAATAACTACATTATAATAAGCTTATAATCCATTTTGGACTTTCTTTGCTATTTTACCTCTTCTTCACTATAAAAAAGAAGGAAACTAAGAATACTAGAACCTTTGTTGAATTAAATTATTCTACTTCTAAAGGCTATTAAGGGGTTCTATGCTGACTCTACCCTTGGCTCATGTCATAGTAATTAGAATTCCTCTGAAGAATATAAAGAATATTAATTTATGAAGAGGTAAATATATTAAATTAAGTTTAAGGGATTATTGACTGAGATTTCATGAGAATTTCTTGTATTTTAACAATTAAAACTATCCTTGAACATGTTTCAATTATTCACATTAATGGATAAAGTATACATCTTTTCATATTTTATATAAAATCAATTATTAGAAAAGAGGCAGCATTTTCAGGTTCCATTACTTGGGGAGCCCCTCTTAAAAGGCAGTATAGTGTATTGGTCAACTTCACTGATGCAAAAGTCAGGCTTCATTAATTGAAATACAGTTCTACCCTTTACTAGGTAAAGTATTAATTAATCTCTTTATGGCTCAGCTCCATCCTCTTTAAAAGTGGAATAATTAGAGGTAACCAAGCATTGGAGATTCTATCAAGGAATTTATATAGCATCTAGTGAGTGTTAAATAAAATGGCTTCAAGAGCGAATGTTAGTGGAGAAGCATCAGCAGGACAAACACTGGCCTGGACCAAAGTAGCATTAGCCCATGCTCTGATCTGGTCAGGAACTTTCCATGTGGTTGTAAGAGGCTGGCTTTATTTCTCTGAGCCTTGAATTTCTCATCCGAAATTAGCTCTAATCTTTAAAAATTCCATGAGCTATCGAGTCTTTAACACTGTAGGGAATAAAGTGACTGAATCAAAATCTGACATGTATTTGAGATCTGTTCTTAGAATCCACACTTAACTAAAATTTGGGAAGTTATGGGGCTATAATAGCTAGAATTATATTCAGAAGAACATATTTACAAATGCATTATCTTCTGATGGAGGCTGACTCCTATTGAATATTGAATAGAAATAAATAATTCTCAACTGTTTTATATGCCATTAATCATCAAAAAAATGAGAACTGTGTAAAAATGCAGTTTGGGGGTATGCAAGGTTATCTTTCTTATCATGGTTCTCTTTAGAAGTAAACAACTTTGTAGCCAACTATGAAGTCTAACTAGATTTTTGTTTTGTTAAGTGGAAATGTCTTACTCTGGTTTAAATTATGTTGGGAAAGAAGATCAATAAACTGATTATAGTAAACTGACTACATTTTCCAGGAAGGCTACTTAGGAATAATGTAAAGAAAAACACATTTAGCATAGATTTTTAAAAGGCCAACTTTGTTCTTGCATAGATGTTTACGTATTCTGTTTCCATTCTGCTACCAAATTAACAATTATATGAGCCAGAAGTAACCATCTAATTAAAGAACAGAATGTCATCTGTGCTGTTACACTTCCCTTGATCCTGTTATAGAATTATCTGTGAAGATGATGAAATACTGCTCACTGCTAAGTGATTTATGCCTATATGGCCATTTATCATTAGAGGTAATTGTGACTTAGCGTAGAGCCTTGAGTCCTAGAGTAACATTGTATTAGCAGTAGATCTTTGGCATAGTTTAGTGTAATCCGATAAAATAACCTTCCTTATCTCTACCATTCTTTCATCCCACCTTTCTGGTGTTTTCCAGCTTAGGATATGAAACATGTATCACAAGTACAAACTGAAAATCTGAAAGTCATTCCTGACACCGCTCTGCCTTTCACCACTGCTGCCATATCCAGTTTATTAGTAAATCTTTTATAATTTATCTCTTAGATACTTCTTGAATATTTCTATTTCTCTTAATCTCCAACATTACCACCCAACCCAAGCTGCCACTATTTGTCTTCTGTCCTACTTCACTTGTCAACTGCAAACTGCAACTACTTTCTCTTCATCACATTTTTTTTTTTCCCTTTCAATCTGCTCTCCACCTTTAAATCACTTTGTTATTAGGCTAAGGAAGAGTGACCTTAACCTGACTGGCTCACTCTCCTAGTATACTCTCTCTCCATCACTTCTGCTTTAGACAGACACATCCTCAGGAATGTCTTCCCATTCAGTTACTTTCCCTTATAACATTTATTTCGCACAATGTAGTCATACATTCTTTATGTAATTATTTGATTAATGCATATCTATTACATATTCCCTGAGAGCAACTATTGTGTCTGGTTTGGCTATTCACTGTTTGTCCCGCACAAAGCATAGTGCTTGCAGCACTATTGGTATTGAATATTTTTTTGAATGAATGGTTGAATAAATGAAGGAATGATTGCCAATATTTCCGGTCCATGGCTCAGCCTTTGATGAAGATATCTTGTATCAGCTGATTTAGAATGAAAAAAATAGAAACAGTTGAATACATATTTAAACAATCTAGATAAAATATTTCATGTTGTCAGATTATCTTCATCTTGGCGGTGCCATGCGGCAATGTAATCAAGTGATTAGGGTACTTCTCATTATTTAAATCTATTCCTTACTATCTTAATGTAAAGTTTCCTCAAAAGTTCTGAGCTTTATAAAACTTCCATTAGGCTATAATAATGTTATCTTATCACATATTTTAAAGTTTTGAACAATCTTATGTAATCTTTATTTAGATCTGGAAGAACTACTCTTTATTTCATCCTTTTTGTATTCAAGTTTATTTTTTATATATTTTTTAACTGTGAAGTAACATTAAGAGAGCCAAATATTAAATTTTCACTAGATACTTCACATATGTTCCTCACACAATATTACTCAAAAACAAACTTGCAAGTAGGCGTCTATTCTTTGGAGGCAGAACTCTAACAGATTGTTCAGTCAAATGAAAAGCTTTATTTTCTTGCACTTTTTCCCTTCATCTTCATCTTGCTCTTATTCCTTCTCCTTGTCTCCCTTTCCTGGCTTTGCTTCTCCACCTCTTCCCAAAGTATCCTCAGAGCACCTCTTCACTCAGCCTGCAAACTTCTGCTGGTCTCTGCTCCCTCCATCAATCTGCTCAGGGCACAGAGACATGCCTCTCTGGCCTCAAATACATATAATTGAATTTTTTTCCTTAATTGTTTTTCCCATCAATTGGACATTTGATCTGTTTTCCCTGAGTTCCTTATTCATAGTTGTTATTCATATATTTCTCATCACATTCATCGCATCATAGCAGTAATCCTGCTTTGTCACTTACTAGCTATGTGACTTTTGGCTCTGTGCCTCAGTTTCCTCCACTCCAATCAGATGTAAAAGCAACATTCAGCGAGAGAGGCCCAGGATTAAGACAATTTGAGGGGCACTATTATATTTAAAAAATTCAAAATTGAGAGTAAAAACCGGTGCAATATGGTTATTTATTGAGAAAAAAGGAATTGTAATAAAGTACAACTTGTTAAAAGCTTATTGGGACTGCAAAGATCACAAGAATGAGGAAATAAAGCAATACTTAATATAACTACCACTACCTTTATAATACTGCTTCCCTACAAATTTTGGCTGCAAACTTCTTGATTGCATCTTCCTATGATAGCAATTCTGTAAATCATTTTCTATAGAGAGATTTAAAAAAAAAAACTAAAAAAAATTTCCTTCTACCGGAGTAAATTGAATTTTTTTATTGATAGTTTAGAAATGTTTTAGACTTACAAACCAGTTTTGTCAATATTACACAGATCTTTAGACTCATCATCTAATTTGGGAAAACATCTGTCAGGTTTCTGTCATGTATGAGCTTTAAGATTGGGAGGACTTTTTACAGACTAGCTCCTGTCTCAGTACTTTTTTGTTTGTTTGTTTAAGTAAATTCTATGCCAAATGTGCGGCTGGAACTCATTACCCCAACCAAGATCAAGAGCCAAATGCTCTGCCAACTGAGCTAGCCAGGTGCCCCTGGCTTAGTATCTTTCACCATGTTTCTCTTCTGACTCTACACACTTCCAGGGCTCGAAGTTGTAGGAGCCATTTAATTCCTGATGGCATCTTTGGCCCTTCATGCAGGATAATATGGGTTGGATACAAAACATTTCAGACCACCTTAAATTAACCTTTAAGTAATATGTTATAAATAAAATCATTTTGTCATATATCCTATGGTGAATTACTATTACTTCTACATTAAGATAAGAAATACAATAGAAATAACATAACATGACAAATACTATTTTATCTCATTTAAAGAGTCACTAAAAACATGTATGAGCATTCAGAATATTCTAACAATGAGGATAATGTTGATAATAATTATAATCACATTTAACTAGAGTTTATTGTGTGGCAGGCACTCTTCTAAGCCCTTCGCACAGATAATTATCTTTTCCATAACCTCATGTTGTATATGGTTTTTGCATTCCTATTTTACATATGAGAGAGTGGAGGCACAGGTGATTTCTTGTCTAGCATATTTAATCCCTACGATGCATATATTTTTCTCCTTTAAACAGCAAATTGTGAGAATTTTAAATACCATTTTATGGTGAAGTAAAATGGTAAAAATCTAAGAGGTAAAACTTTATACTATGTGTCAAGCTATTCAAGAGTTAAGGTCCTGGGGCAAGCTGGTGTCTGGTTGGCGGGGGCTTTCTAATCAAACTGTCTTAGAGAATTTCCCCTTAAAATCTGGGCCAAAAATTTCTTCTTTGCAAACTTTTTCTCCATTCACCAAAAGGGGGTTGACTCCCTAAAGGGGGTTGACTCCTTTAAACTATACCTGTATCTTGTTTTTTTTTTTTTTTTTTTTTAAGATTTTATTTATTTATTTGACAGAGAGAGACATAGCGAGAGCAGGAACACAAGCAGGGGCAGAGGGAGAGGGAGAAGCAGGCTTCCCGCTGAGCAGGGAGCCTGATGTGGGACTCGATCCCCGGACCCTGGGATCATGACCTGAGCCGAAGGCAGACGCTTAACGACTGAGCCACCCAGGTGCCCTATACCTGTATCTTGTATAAACAAAACTCAGTATAGTCATTTTCATTCAGTGACAGAATTTTGTTTGTTTTCCTGTAAAACAATATAAACTACTATAGATCAAGGATTTTTCTACCTGTCTTTATATCAGCACCAAGCACAGAGATTGCTATATAATACAAAATCAGAAATTGGAAGTTAAATAGATGAATATTGAGAGACAGCTTTGGAATTTGACCTTTAAAACACATATAATATCCCAGATATTAGAAAATTTTCTGGTGAAAGAGGATTAATAATTTCACAAGAGATTTCTTTTAGATTTTTTTTAAAGATTTTATTTATTTATTTGACAGAGAGAGATAGCGAGAGCAGGAACACAAGTAGAGGGAGTGGGAGAGGGAGAAGTAGTCTTCCTGCGGAACAGGGAGCCCAATGCGGGGCTTGATCCCAGGACCCTAGAATCATGACCTGAGCTGAGGGCAGACACTTAACGACTGAGCCACCAAGGCGCCCCTAGATTTTTTTTCTATGATTGATTAATGAATTCTTAAATGACAAATGAATCCAACCTGACTCAAACAACTTTGGCTAGAATGAGCATGTAAATTTACACATTTGGAAAATAGATTGCTATTTTCATTTTTTCCACTACCTTTTAAAATCCTGTACCTTTTGAACCCTTTTATGAATGAATGACAATTCTCTTTATGAACACTGAAATAACACAGACATATTTGAAAATCACTGTAATATACTTGAAATAATTTTAAATCTGTTATTTTCAAAGCATCATTGAAGATTTCTTTGGAGGTCTTTTTACATATCACAGACTAATACTAATTTGTCTCTTTTTAAAATGGTCATCCAGTATTTTTTCACATCATTTATAACTTTATATATATTTTAGTTATTATTTATACTTATATACAAATGTTACTTCATTTTCATGTTATTTACTTTAAAAGTTTAGCATTAGAAATCTGCATTGCCCATTTCAATTAAACAAAGCCACAGTGTAATGAAATACCAAGGAAAAGGGGCGCCTGGGTGGCTCAGTTGGTTAAGCGACTCCCTTCGGCTCAGGTCATGATGCTGGAGTCCCTGTATCGAGTCCCACATCGGGCTCCCTGCTCGGCAGGGAGTCTGCTTCTCCCCCTGACCCTCCTCCCTCTCATGCTCTCTGTCTCTCATTCTCTCTCTCTCAAATAAATAAATAAAATCTTTAAAAAAAAAGAAATACCAAGGAAAGACATGAAGCAGCATATAACATGATCAGGTTTACGCTTGAGAAGGTCATTCTGACAATCATATGGAGGGTAAACTGAGGTGGAGAGACCAGCTCCAAGCCTATTTTAAAAGCTGAGGCTAAAGATGATAGTCTCGAATCATAGCACTTGTGACCAGGATAAAAACTAAAGGGCGAATCCTAAAAATGTTAAAAAAAAAAAAAAAGTGAGCAAGAGAGATTTGAGGGCTGATTAAAGAAAAATATATGATCATGAGATATAGTAAGATGAAACAGGATTTATTGGAGGACATGTGGGCAGACTCTTATAAAAGGGGAAGTTCCTCATAGCACAAGACCACCCAGAAGCTCATGGAGCTTCAGATGCCACCACCCATGTGAAATTGGAGTTTGGTACTAGCAAGCTTTTGAACTAGTGGGCCTCAGCCTGCAGGAAGAGATAAAGAAGCTAGGGGCCAACGCACAGAGGGCATCTTTGGTTCATTTGTATAACACTTTGTGACCAGTTAGGTATGCAAGGTGAGAAGGAAAAAGGCTGCCAAGTTTCTGATGTGGATTTCTGTTGAATCATGACACAACTTTATATTTTCACTGGCAAAATTAATGGCACTAGTGGTTACTCAAAAATAATTATGAGTACCTATCTGTGAAATACTTAACAGAGTTCAGAGGCAGCACTGGTAGCATTTTCCAAGAATTATATCATTTATCTATAATAAAGCAAAATGGGAATTTTAATTTCATATTCTTCTTCTTGGATTTTGCACAATATATTCCATTCTTTAGGGTTTCATTTGAACCTGGTATTGCTAAGGTTATGTTTTATTCCTTTACCATCCATTGATAAATGAGTTTTTACTCATAAAAACTGAATAACAATCCTATTTTTCTCATGATCAAAAGAATGCTCTCAACAAATAGTTATTTTTCTAGAATACACTTAACTCAGTAATTGGTTTATTTATAATCTATACTTCACCTATTTCAAGTGTCATATTTTTAGCAGCTCTGAACCAGCTCTAGAACAATAGCTAGTATTATTGAGTGATTACCATATATTAGGCAATGCTCTAAAAGCTTTTGATGTAGTAATTTATTTAATCCTCAAAACAGCTCTATGAGATTGGAAATTGTAATAGTACCTTTTACATATGAGAAAGCTGTGGAACAGAGAGGTTAACTGCTAGTAATTTGTGGAATTGGTTTTGAACATTGGCAGCTAATCTCATATATATTAGTTTACCATGTCATACACAGTGCAGCTAGGGTAATAAAAAAGGAGAGGATTGCAACCAGGATCAAGATGAGGCACTTACTGTAGTTGAGCACTATTAGCAATAGACTTCATTCAACTATTCGTAAGTATTGATATGCACAGGCGCTGTGCTACGCATCAAGTACAAAGAGCTGTGGAAAATATGGTCCTTACCCACATACCTTCTATTCTTTGAGAAATATTGACTCTTAAAAAAAATATAAAGATGGTATAGACAAAATTTTTCAAGTATCTACCATGTTCTGGCTAATTGTAACTTTTTTGAATTACATCAACTTTCAATCTTTCGTTCAACACAATCAACCATGAGTCAGACAATCTGCTCAATGTTGGGAATGCTGAGGTGTCCAAAAAACAAACCAACAAAAAAACAAAACAAAACAAAAAAACAAACAAAAAAACCCACAATCCTTTAAATCAGTTTTTTTAAGTAACCAGAAATTACTAAATACGATGTCTACTTTACTTTTGTATTCTTTAGATTATGTAATTGAGGGTCAGAAATGTTAGGAAATTTTCCCAGGGTGACAGAACTTTTAAGTGATAAAGCTAGGACTTGAATCAAGGTCACCTGTCTTTAAAAGTCTATAGTTACAGCAAGATGACGGAGGAGTAGGAGACCTAAATTTCGTCTGGTCCCAGGAATTCAGCTAGATAGGGATCAAACCATTCTGAACACCTACGAACTCAACAGGAGATCAAAGAAAAGAATAGCAGCAACTCTCTGAACAGAAAAGTGACCACTTTCTGGAAGGTAGGACGTGTGGAGAAGTGAATCTGAGGCGATATTCGGGAAGATAGACGGTGGCGGAGGGGCCTCTGTCAGCTGCTACCAGCAAGTGATAGAGCCCCGGAGCACAAAATCAGAACTTTTAGAAGTTGGCTCCGCTGAGGGACGTCGCTCCAGTGGCTAAGCGGGGGGGTGGAAACCTCATGGGACAGTGTGGTCTCAGGACCCTCGGGGTCACAGAAAGACCGGGGGTGCCTGAGTGCGGCAGAGCTCCCAGGTATCGGAGCGGGGAAGCCGGCTGCAGAAATGGAGCCGAGGGGCGGGCTCTCAGCTCGGGGTTGCCATAAACCGTAATCCGCGGCACAGTTGGGCCACTGCTCTTCCAGCAGGGACCCAATAAGCAGCAGATCCAGGGAGACTCCCCTTCCTCCCCCAGGAGGAGCGGGGCAGGAGTGCACCGCAGGGATCTGCTGGGTTTGGAGACTCCACACGGGGTCGGGTGCCAGAGATAGAAATGTTCGGTCACAGGCTGGGTGAGCACGGAGTGCGGCCGGAGACAGGGAGACAGGAGTAATTGACTGCTTTTCTCTGGGGGCTCACTGAGGAGTAGGGCCCTGAGTTCTCGGCTCCTCCGGGGCAGAGATTGGGAGGCTGCCATTTTCACTCTCGTCCTCCAAAGCCAAGCAGAAAGCCTGCAGGGAACAAAAGCTCCTGAGAGCAAACCCGAGCAGATTACTTAGCCTGGACCGGCAAGGGCGGGGCAATTCCACCTCCAGCAAAGACATTTGCCAACCGGGCAACAGGCCCCTCCCCCAGAAAATCTGCAAGAACTGCCAGCCAAGACCAAGTTTACCGATCAATGAGAACGGCAGAACGCCAGCACTAGGGGAATACTGCATGTAGAATTCATGGCTTTTTCCCCCTGATTCTTTAGTCTTTCAAAGTTAATTTTTTTAATTTTCTTTTTTTCTTTTTCTATTTTTTTTTTGAGTTTTTCTTTTTCCCTTTTTCAATGAACATCTTATCAATCCCTTTTTTAAAAATCCTTTTTATTTTTCATTTTTAGAGTCATATTCTGTCCCTTCGTAGTAGTTAACCTTATTTTTGGTATATATATAAGTTGTTCTCTCTTTAAATTTTTGGGATACAGTTTCTTCTAACAGACCAAAATATACCCTAAATCTCTAGTGTATGACTTTGTTCTAGTCTCCTGCCTGATCACATTCTCTCCTTTTTTTTTTATTTCTCTTCTTTTTTCAACCAACTTCTTATCAATTCCTTTTATAAAATCTTTTATAATTTTCATCTTTACAGTCATATTCCATCCCTTCATCATATTTACCCTTATTTTTGTACATATATAAGCTTTTCTTTCTTTAAAATTTTGGGAGGCAGTTTCTTCTAACAGACCAAAATACACCCAAAATCTAGTGTGTGGCACTGATCTATTCACCAGCCTGATCATATTTGATCATAATCTGTTCTTTGGGGGGGGTAACTTTTTCTTTTTTTTCTTTTTTCTTTCTTTCCCTTTCTTTCCCCCTGGTTTCAGGTCTCTCCTAATTTGTTTAGTGTATATTTTTCTGGGGTCGTTGTTATCCTGTTAGCATTTTGTTCTCTCATTCATCTATTGTCCTCTGGACAAAATCACAAGATGGAAAAAATCAGCTCAAAAAAAAGAACAAGAGGCAGTACTGACTGTCAGGGACCTAATCAATACGGACATTAGTAAGATGTCAGAACTAGAGTTCAGAATGACGATTTTAAAGATACTAGCTGGGCTTGAAAAAAGCATGGAAGATATTAGAGAAACCCTCTCTGGAGAAATAAAAGAACTAAAATCTAACCAAGTCAAAATCAAAAAGGCTATTAATGAGGTGCAATCAAAAATAGAGGCAGAAGAGAGAATTAGTGATATAGAAGACAAAATGATGGAAAATAAAGAAGCTGAGAAAAAGAGGAAATAAACAACTACTGGATCATGAGGGCAGAATTTGAGAGGTGAGTGATACCATAAGATGAAACAATATTAGAATAATTGGGATCCCAGAAGAAGAAGAAAGAGAGAGAGGGGCAGAAGGTATATTGGAGCAAATTATAGCAGAGAACTTCCCTAATTTGGGGAAGGCAACAGGCCTCAAAATCCAAGAGGCACAGAGAACCCCCCTCAAAATCAATAAAAATAGATCAACACCCCAACATCTAATAGTAAAACTTACAAGTCTCAGAGACAAAGAGAAAATCCTGAAGCAGCTCAGGACAAGAGATCTGTAACATACAATGGTAGAAACATAGATTGGCAACAGACCTATCCACAGAGACCTGGCAGGCCAGAAAGGACTGGCATGATATATTCAGAGCACTAAATGAGAAAAATATGCAGCCAAGAATACTATATCCAGCTAGGCTATCATTGAAAATAGAAGGAGAGATAAAAAGCTTCCAGGACAAACAAAAACTAAAGGAATTTGCAAACACGAAACCAGCCCTACAAGAAATACTGAAGGGGTTCCTCTAAGCAAAGAGAGACCCTAAAAGTAACATAGACCAGAAAGGAACACAGACAATATACAGTAACAGTCACCTTACAGGCAATACAACGGCACTAAATTCATATCTTTCAATAGTTACCCTGAATGTAAATGGGCTAAATGCCCCAATCAAAAGACACAGGCTATCAGATTGGATAAAAAAACAAGACCCATCGATATGTTGTCTGCAAGAGACTCATTTTAGATGCAAAGACACCTCCAGATTGAAAGTGAGGGGGTGGAAAACCATTTACCATGTTAATGGACACCAAAAGAAAGCTGGGGTGGCAATCCTTATATCAGACAAATTAGATTTTAAACCAAAGACTATAATAAGAGATGAGGAGGGACACTATATCCTACTTAAAGGGTCTATCCAACAAGAAGATCTAACAATTATAAATATCTATACCCCTCACATGGGAGCAGCCAATTATATAAGCCAATTAATAACAAAAGCAAAGAAACACATTGACAACAATATATAATTGTAGGGGACTTTAACATCCCCCTCACTGAAATGGACAGATCTTCTAAGCAAAAGATCAACAAGGAAATAAAGACTTTAAAGACACACTGGACCAGATGGACTTCACAGATATATTCAGAACATTCCATCCCAAAGCAACAGAATACACATTTTTCTCTAGTGCCCATGGAACATTCTCCAGAATAGATCACATCCTAGGTCACAAATCAGGTCTCAACCAGTACCAAAAGACTGGGATCATTCCCTGCATATTTTTGGACCACAATGCTTTGAAACTAGAACTCAATCACAAGAGGAAAGTCAGAAAGAACTCAAATACATGGAAGCTAAAGAGCATCCTACTGAATAATGAATGGGTCAACCAGGAAATTAAAGAAGAATTTAAAAAATTCATGGAAACAAATGAAAATGAAAACACAACTGTTCAAAATCTTTGAGATGCAGCAAAGGTGGTCCTAAGAGGAAAGTATATAGCAATACAAGCCTTTCTCAAGAAACAAGAAAGGTCTCAAATACACAACCTAACCCTACACCTAAAGGAGCTGGAGAAAGAACAGCAAATAAAGCCTAAACCCAGCAGGAGAGCAGAAATAATAAAGAGCAGAGCAGAAATCAATGAAATAGAAACCAAAAGAACATTAGAACAGATCAACGAAACTAGGAGCTGGTTCTTTGAAAGAATTAATAAGATCGATAAACCCCTGGCCAGACGTATCAAAAAGAAAAGAGAAAGGACCCAAATGAATAAAATCATGAATGAAAGAGGAGAGATCACAACCAACACCAAAGAAATACAAACAATTGTAAGAACATATTATGAGCAACTATATGCCAGCAAATTAGATAATCTGGAAGATATGGATGCATTCCTAGAGATGATTCAACTACCAAAACTGAACCAGGAAGAAATAGAAAACCAGAGCAGACCTATAACCACTAAGGAAATTGAAGAAGTCATCAAAAACCTCCCAACAAACAAGAGCCCAGGGCCAGATGGCTTCCCAGGAGATTTTGACCAAACATTTAAAGAAGAATTAATACCTATTCTTCTGAAACTGTTCCAAAAAATAGAAATGGCAGGAAAACTTCCAAACTTGTTTTATGAGGCCACCATTACCTTGATTCCCAAAACCAGACAAAGACCCCATCAAAAAGGAGAATTACAGACCAATATCCCTGATGAACATGGATGCAAAAATTATCACCAAAATACTAGCCAATAGGATCCAACAGTACATTAAAAGGATTATTCACCATGACCAAGTGGGATTTATCCCTGGGCTGCAAGTTTGGTTCAAATCTGCATATCAATCAATGTGATACAATACATTAATCAAAGAAAGAACAAGAACCATATGATCCTCTCAATAGATGCAGAAAAAGCATTTGACAAAGTACAGCATCCTTTCTTGATCAAAACTCTTCAGAGTATAGGGATAGAGGGTACATACCTCAATATCTAAAGCCATCTATGAAAAACCCACAGCGAATATCATTCTCAATAGGGAAAATCTGAGAGCTTTCCCCCTAAGGTCAGGAACACGACAGGGATGTCCACTATCACCACTGCTATTCAACATAGTACTAGAAGTTCTAGCCACAGCAATCAGACAACAAAAATAAATAAAAGGCATCCTAATTCGCATAGAAGAAGTCAAACTCTCACTGTTTCAAGATGATATGATACTTTATGTGGAAAACCCAAAAGACTTCTAGAACTGCTAGAAACTGCTAGAACTCATACAGGAATTCAATAAAGTGGCAGGATATAAAATCAATGCACAGAAATCAGTGGCATTCCTATATACCAACAAAAGACAGAAGAAAGAGAAATTAAGGAGTTGATCCCATTTACAATTGCACCCAAAACCATAAGATACCTAGGAATAAATCTAACCAAAGAGGCAAAGAATCTGTACTCAGAGAACTATAAAATACTCATGAAAGATATTGAGGAAGACACAAAGAAATGGAAAAACATTCCATGCTCATGGATTGGAAGAACAAATATTGTGAAGACGTCAATGCTACCTAGAGCAATCTACACATTTAATGCAATCCCTATCAAAATACCATCCACTTTTTTCAAAGAAATGGAACAAATAATCCTAAAATTTATATGGAACCAGAAAAGCCCCCAAATAGCCAGAGGAATGTAGAAAAAGAAAAGCAAAGCTGGTGGCATCACAATTCCGGACTTCAAGCTCTATTACAAGCTGTAATCATCAAGATGATATGGTACTGGCACAAAAACAGACACATAGATAAATGGAACAGAATAGAGAGCCCAGAAATGGACCCTCAACTCTATGGTCAACCAATCTTCAACAAAGCAGGAAAGAATATCCAATGGAAAAAAGACAGTCTCTTCAACAAATGGTGTTGGGAAAATTGGACAGCCACATGCAGAAGAATGAAACTGGACCATTTCCTTACACCACACACAAAAATAGACTTCAAATGGTTGAAAGACCTAAATGTGAGACAGGAGTCCATCAAAACCCTAAAGGAGAACACAGGCAGCAACCTCTTCGAACTCAGCCACAGCAACTTCTTCCTAGAAACATCGCCAAAGGCAAGGGAAGCAAGGACAAAAATGAACTATCAGGACTTCATCAAGATAAAAAGATTTTGCATAGCAAAAGAAACAGTCAACAAAACCAAAAGACAACCAACACAATGGGAGAAGATTTTGCAAATGACATATCAGATAAAGGGCTAGTATCCAAAATCTATAAAGAACTTATCAAACTCAACACCCAAGGTACAAATAATCCAATCAAGAAATGGGCAGAATACATGAACAGACATTTTTCCAAAGAAGACATCCAAATGGCCAACAGACACATGAAAATTGCTCAACATCGCTCAGCATCAGGGAAATCCAAATCAAAACCTCAATGAGATACCACCTCACACCAGTCAGAATGGCTAAAATTAACAAGTCATCAAACGACAGATATTGGCGGGGATGCGGAGAAAGGGGAACCGTCCTACACTGTTGGTGGGAATGCAAGCTGGTGCAGCCACTCTGGAAAACAGTATGGAGGTTCTTCCAAAATTTGAAAATAGAGCTACCCTACGACACAGCAATTGCACTACTGGGCATTTACCCCAAAGATACAAATGTAGGGATCTGAAGGGGTACGTGCACCCCAATGTTTATAGCAGCAATGTCCACAATAGCCAAACTATGGAAAGAGCCAAGATGTCCATTGACAGATGAATGGATAAAGAAGATGTGGTATGTATATACAATGGAATATTATGCAGCCATCAAAAGGAATGAAATCTTGCCATTTGCAATGACGTGGATGGAACTGGAGGGTATTATGCTGAGTGAAATAAGTCAATCAGAGAAAGAAATGTATCATATGACCTCACTGATATGAGGAATTCTTAATCTCAGGAAACAAACTGAAGGTTGCTGGAGTGGTGGGGGTGGGAGGGTGGGGTGGCTGAGTGATAGACACTGGGGAGGGTATGTGCTATGTGAGCGCTGTGAATTGTGTAGGACTGTTGAATCACAGACCGTGTACCTCTGAAAGAAATAATACTTTATATGTTAAAAAAAAGAAGATAGTAAGAAGGGAAAAATGAAGGGAGGGAATCCGAGGGGGAGAAGAACTATGAGAGACTATGGACTCTGAGAAACAAACTGAGGGTTTTAGAGGGAAGAGGGTTGGGGGGACGGGTTAGCCTGGTGATGGGTATTCAAGAGGGCACGTATTGAATGGAGCAATGTTATACGCAAACAATGAATGATGGAACACTACATCTAAAACTAATGATGTAATGTATGGTGATTAACATAATAAAATAAAATTTAAAAAGTCTATAGTTACTCAGTATGTACTGAGAGCTTACTAGATTTCAGACCTTGAATGCAGCATTGAATGAGATAAAGATGATAGACATGGCTCTTTTCCTCTTGCTATCTATGACTATTATTGTACCATGCTCTAAGTACCAGTCTAAGTCCAGACAGAACATTGAAAAGTACAGTGAGGAATTCAATATAGGGAAGACATATGGCTAAATACAGAGGGCTGAAAAAGAAGTGGGAATTTTAAAAGCAGCTGGAAACTGGACTCAGTTGCTAAGGCAAAGTATGATTGCTAATCCTTGCTCATGGACAAAAAACAAACAGAAAGGAGCAAATCCCATATCCTTCCTTAAGCCTCGAAGTCTTCCTCCAGTGCCTCCTCTTGAGAAGATCTATCAGGAAACCAGGTGGAAAAAGAGAAATGGGTCTTGCAGAATCCTAGCCCTGAGTATCATAGAGCAAGGGTTTCTACTGGTGGGTCTGGAGTTGAGAGACTATAGGTGTATGACAGACACATACTATCCCCCTATATCAGAGATAATATAATAAAAAAAATTTTATGAAGATTTGGAGCTAGCAAAGGTAGTAGAAACTACCTGCTTTGACCTGCTTCTCTTTCAAATGAGAAAATAGAGGCCTAAGGGATTGACTTTTAAAAGGTTATAGCCTTGTAAGTATCAAAGCCAGAATAGGAATCTAGACTTCTTATTCTTCATTTCACTGAAATTTCTGCTATTCAGTGCTGTCTCTAAGGACAGTTTAAAAAAATTAATAGACCATATCCTCAAAAGAGGAAAAAGGTGATCTTCAAATGATGTAAGAGATGGAAAACATGTGTGATGCGTAATTCTTATAGTCTCTATATTCTCCCTAGAACCAAATAAATCACTGATTGGCGACTTTATTTAATAGGAGATTACACTTTGAGAATTCAGGGAATAGATGATAGCATGTCTCTTAGTCCATTTCCCTCAAATCCCACTCTTTGGGTCTGATGTTGAGTACCACGCAGTCCAAGGTTAAGCTCCTGTCAAGACTAATTAATGATTCCAATGAATTGTACATTTTTTGAGGTTATCCATTTGCTAATTTAGTTCTACTCTTTGATTCTCAGATATGAGATGACAGAGAGAGACAGACTGCATAGTGCAAAAATGTTGAAGCAACATAGCCTGCTTCTTCATTACTTTATCTCAAAGGACTCTGCTAATTGCATTGCCATGGACACCTTGTTAGTCAGGGCAAAGAGGAGTGTTTGATGAGCAATCATGCTATGTAGCATCTCCTCCATCCGACAGAGCTAAGCCAAGCCAAATCAAGGGTCTCTGTGAATTACAACCTCCTTGAGTAGCCTGGATTTGTACAATCATGAAGGTTTGTGGAAAGGTAAGTTTTACAAAGATGGATAAGTCTTCTATTGGTTGTTTTTGTAGATAAGCTATTGAATAAAGACTCCTACACTTCAAACCCTTTTTAATCCGTTTTATGTAAATTGAAAAAAATCCCACAGTATATTAAAATACTACAATACGTTTTTGTCTCTGGTCAGGGCTTTTTATGGATTTACTAACTAATATTGTACATGCTTTTGTTTAGGCATTTTTCTCAGTGATCCTCTGATGTCAAGTCTTTTGTTTAATTTACTCAATAAAAGCTGGCTTTTCTTCTCAATTGTTTAAAATGAGAATGGCATTTAATTTTAGCACTTTACTGTCTTGGCATGAAGCTGAACTGTGGCAGTTGAGAGAATGTTTTACCTTCAAAAAGCAAAAGATTCCAGAAATTTAAGTGGCTGCGTCAGTTAATCCCACTGGGAAAATCATAGTTACAGACCAATCAACTTTTTTTGTTTGTTTGTTCATTTGAGATGAGTTGTTCCGAAGCAACAATTAATAGTACCACTTTGGGAAGCTGCTCAGTTTCACAAGGTAGACTTTTTCCATGAGCAATGATCATTCATAAATTATATACTAAATATTCACATTAAGCTAAAGAAGAAATCATCTAATTATACCCCCATGATAAGGATATATAATGATGTTATTGTAGGGAACATACAGCATTAGTGGATTAGCTCAAACTTTGTATTTAGGTTTAATTTAATATTTTGATTTGACATTTTTTTGTTTGAAAGCAAAATAAAAACCAAATTAAATGATGGAGTCATTTACATAACAAACTGGATCTCTCATTGTATTGTCTGAGATTTCCTTTTATTTTTTTTAAACAAAACAAACTAAGATAGCCTCAGAATCAGAAACAAAAAATCATTTTCACTTTGACATTCAAATCTTTTCCCTTTGGACTTATTCTCTTGCTTCTAATTAAATCTCATCACAGACAGATGAATTATTTTCAGCATTATCAGAAATCCCTGGGTTGTCAAGATTATTCCAAAGATGGAATAGAACATTAGCTAGAACAAAGCACCATTAGGTGCTCAGAAATGTGGAGGTAAAGGAGAATTATGGAATTAAGGAAAGATAGAGTATGGGAAGTAAACTATATTAATAACTATAGATGTTAGGGACTGTAACGTGTCAGGCAAGAATCAGGTGAATCATTCCATTGTGTGTGTGTGTATGTGTGTGTATCTTATTCATCCACTCATCTATTGATGAACACTGGGATTGCCTCCATATCTTTACTGTTGTAAATAATGCTGCAATAAACATAGGGATGTGTGTATCTTTTTGAATTAGTGTTTTTGCTTGCTTTGGCTAAATACCCAGTACTGGAATTGGTGGATCATATGGTAGTTCTATTTTTAATTTTTTGTGGAACCTCCATACTGTTTTCCATAGTGGCTGTACCAACTTGCATTCCCACTAACAGTGCATAGGGGGGTTCCTTTCCTCCACAGCCTCACCAACACTTGTTATTTCTTACCTTTTTTAGTCTAGCCAGTCTGACAGGTGTAAGGTAACATCTCATGATGGTTTAGATATTACATAGCCATAAACAAGAATGAGATCTTGCCATGTGCAACAACATGGATGGATCTAAAAGGTATAATGTCAGAGAAGGACAAATATCATATGATTTCACTCACATATGGAATCTAAAAAAATAAAACAAATGAATAAAGAAACAGACAAAAAGCCAGAGCCTTAAATCCAGAAAACTGACAGTTGGTTGCCAGAGGTGAGGTGGGTAGGGGAAGGGGTGAAATAGATAAAGGGAATTAAGACCTACAGACTTCCAGTTCTAAAATAAATAAGTTATAAGTACAGCAAGGGAATATAGTCAGTAAGATTGTAATAATGTTGCTTGGTGACAGATGGTGACTACACTTATTGTGGTGAACACTGAGCAATGTACAGAATTGTTGAATTATGTTGGACACCTGCAACTACTATAAGTCTGCATGTTAATTATACTTCAATAAAACACATGTAAAAAAGAATCAGGTGAATCAACACAATTTTAAAGATGAGTTGTCCAATATCAAATACTTAACCTATTAGATGATATTAATCTAAGATAGTTTTTGCAACTTGTGGGCATTTCTTCTTCTATTTTGTACCTATTAAAACAGGAACGTTAATCTACATTAGATGCAGTTTTTACACTTACATGCAAATGTTTTCTTAAACTTTTTCTGTATACCTGTTTCTAATTTTAAAAAATTCTAACAAAATTAGTATGTAATGTATATTTAACTTCCTACCAATATACCTTGATATTTAAAATATTTAAAAATGGAGATTATGATACCTACCAACAGGATCTAAAGCAGAATCCAGGAGCTCCATCCTGTTTAAATGTTACCCCATGAGCCCTAAGTCTTAATGCAGTCTCGACAGGATAGACAAAATGCTGGGGGCTCGAGATGGTGGCTCTTTTTCTTCTAGCTCAGAAATTATCATAAATTCTCATATCTGAAACATCTGGCATGATTTAAAACTGTCCATATGGGCTAAATAGCAGTCTTGCTTTGAACATATATCATTTAGTCATAAAATGAGAATAAAAAGCTTATTTTCCTTAAAAATTACATAATAAAGAATAACAGTGTCATTGTTTTGTGAACTCAGGTGTTGCTGCCTTTGAAAGATCTGGGGGGAAAAAAAAGGAAACTTTAATCAAAAAAGAATTGTATAGGGAAGCCTGTAAAGAAAATCTATTTTTTAAAGGTTCCTTGGAGATTACAAAACTGCAATGTGTTATAAGACACACACTGCATATGAAATCTTTTTTACTATAGTAGCTACTTTACAATGCTTCTCTGGACCCATAGGAACTATAAGTAGGCTTATGTAGGGTCAATTCTTTGTTAATAACCACATGCATTCTAAATAAAGAAAATTATTGCTGTACAATACTTGTTATTACTATGATAAACTTCAGTATCCACTATAGACTGAGTATCATGTTGTTGTTGTTGTTTTTTTTCTTTTTGAGTAAGTCTTCCTGGTAAGAAGTTTAAAATTAGTGTTTCAGTTGGGACATTAAAGAGGCACAATAACTTAAAGTAACATGACTTGTTTCCTGATTTAAAAGTCAGATAGATGGTGTAAAGGCCATGGGAGAGCAAAGATGATCTCTGCATGAATTTAAAGGTAGATTAGATTGTTAAGAAATTCAACATTTTCAAAGCCAAAGAGTTAAAGGCAAACAAAACCAGCTTTCCTCGGGGAGCCTAAATATCACTTTAATAGGAAAGTATGATACACTATTATGTGTTAATGTCATATTGCAAAAATATGTACTATACAGACTTACATATGGTTAAGATAACTGCATCTCTTCCCCTAGCTGCCATGCTATTTCCAGAGAAAACAACTTCTCACTTGCTATGCCTTTTATCCAGATATTTTGTGTGTGCATACATGCTTGCATGTGCACATGTGTGCACATAAGCACACACACACACATACACGCAGATTCAACCAAAAAGGAAGAGCAAATTATGGAAACTTAAAGAAAGTATGGATAATAATAACATGTCAGAGAAAAAAAAAAAGCCTGGGTGAAATAATGATATTATCCCTCTATTTATAGTCAAGATAACGGGTTCTTACTGATTAGCAAACAGCAAAAGAAAAAAAATGTGCAATATGCATGGGATTGGCAAAAATTCCATTCTCATATCAAACTTCATTTCTTAAGTATTTATTGAGAGCAAACAGTGCACTTACTATTGTGTACCCATAATGTCATAAATCTCAAAACCTGTGCAAACTAGGTATTATTAGTCCTAATTTACTGATGTTGAAACTGAGGCTTGGAGGACATGATGACTCTCTCAAGTTTGCATACATAATGATGGAAGAATCAAGTTTTGAATTTAATTTGTCTAATTCCTAAGCCTATAATGTTGCCATGAAAATATATTACTCCCTTTCTAATTTTAACAGATGATTAGAAAAAAATATTAAAAATTACCAAATTAGATCAAGGGTAGAAACATGTAAGGAATTTCCATTAGCTGATCTTAGGTTGAGAAGTATCAAGTACATAGAGTGCTAATGTTAAAATCACACCTTCAATTTCATCTTACGTAGCAAAGTAATTTTTATTATTGGCAGATTTGTTCTTATTTTTCCCCTTCTTCCCCAGACATCTACAGAGAAGTTTTACAGCAAAATGTTACCTTAATGTACTAACTTAAAAAAATTATAGCCTACACACCAGAGATGTTCACATAATTAAACACTAAAAACAATGCTATGAAGGTGAGGAGATGTTGCTAAAACTAGAAGAAATGTAAAATAGAGTGATGCACAGGAAGTCAGACTTTTGTGCACATGGTAAGAATATTCAAGTTGGACTTCTATGAGATTATCTCTCCTTAAAAATATTAAGAGAAGAAATGAAAAACCCACCCTCCACCCTACGTCCACCCCCATGGATTGCAGCTGCATAAATAGATTACAGATTTAGAGAGAAAGACATCTCCTGCAGTGATTTTGTAAATATAACTAAAGTATTCTGAGAGAGAAAAAACAAAGTTATGGTGTAATGTGGAATGTTCAACAAAAGTTGAGTGTGGTGGTGGTGGGGTTGGCTTTTGAAAATGATACTGAAAGGGGAAAAGCCAGTCTTACTTTTTTGGGCAATTAAAAACACAATTAAAAATAGTTACCCAGAGTTATATAAATTCGGTCTCCAAGGTTTCTCTAATCAAAATTAGATTTTGAGTAGCTTCAGATATAGAGACAGAACCCTCTCAAACTAATATTAAGTATTTTTCTGGAGAAATAATGTAGATATAGAAGGCAATCTGGATGCTAAAAGTTTGACATGGACAGAATTTATGTTAGCCACATGTAAGTGGTAATTTCAATAATTCCTACAAAGGAGAGATTGGAAATTACAATAGATGTTATGTTATATAGCATATGTAATTTTTATGTAATTATCATTAAATTAACCACATAGCAAGCTATAAACTTTGGTCATTACATTAATCCTATGTTTGTGATCAGGGAAACTCTTCTCCCTTGAAGAGAAGATATAAACTCAGTATGTTAGGTAATGAGGATTTATTCTATTAGTGCAGGGAGAAGAGAGAAGTGGGCATGTGAGAGAAGCCCAGCAGCAGTTGCGTAGTCACTGGATCCTATTATCAGTTCCCATGACTTGAACGTGCATTAGCCTCAAGGAAAATAGAAATAAAATGTCTTACTTTGATTCAGGCTAAGTGATAACTCAAATGACCCATATTCATGTTCATGCCCCTTAGAATCAAGCATCTCTTAAGAACAAGGCTACAGGTATTACAATCTCAGATTTCAAGACACACTACAAAGCTGTTGTAATCAAAACAGCATGGTACTGGAACAAAAAGACACAGAGATCAATAGAACAGAAAAGAGAGCCCAGAAGTAAACCCATACTTACATAGATCAATTAATCTACAATAAGGGAGGCAAGAATATACACTGGGGAAAAGAATCAAGCATCTCCTATTTAAATCTTTGCACAGAGCTCACTGAAAATTACAAGAGAGTATCCAAATGAGTCATGTTAAGTCCATCTGATAAAGACTGCATTTGGTGGGCAGTGGCTTTAACCAAACACCCAAGGACAGTTGTTCTCCTTGATATCCAGCATATTCAGCAGTGTGCCTGACTTGGATGTCACTCCCTAATGATGGCTTTATGTCTCAGTGCTGATATTCTTGATAGTTCCCATCGATTGATCCCATATTTTATTGGCAAGACTAAAGACTACTGTATGTTAAGGCAAAAAACCTAGGACAACAACAACATCTATAGTTTAGAAACAGAAGATCCTGGAGCTATCTAAGAGCTGAGAGTCTCATCCATAGCACAGTGTTAAATCACACTCAATGTGTATCCCTGAAATACAAAATATTGGCCATACTCAGGCTCTCATTTTCATCCCATTGTGTACTCTAGCTTTTCTTTCTTTTTTTTTTTTTTTAAAGATTTTATTTGACAGAGAGAGAGACAGCAAGAGCAGGAACACAAGCAGGGGGAGTGGGAGAGGGAGAAGCAGGCTTCCCGCAGAGCAGGGAGCCCAATGTGGGGCTTGATCCCAGGACGCTGGGATCATGACTTGAGCTGAAGGCAGATGCTTAATGACTGAGCCACTCAGGCGTCCCTACTCTAGCTTTTCTTCACACAGTATTTATAATAAAATATGCTTGGTTTTAATATAATTGCTTTTCAGGCTACCTATTTTCTTAGTGTGTAGCTGCTGCTCAGCATTATCTTAAAATTAATAAAATATTCTTCTGAAGATTCACATTTAAGATACTTTAATCAGCTGAAAGGGTTTTTAGCAGACCCTTTAAGAAGGGTAGTTCATTAACAGAGAGACAGATGGTTGTGGATTTTTGAATTGTTTCTTTCCTACCCATTGTTTTAAATATAGCTGACCATTTTTAATCTTAGAGTCTCAGTATTCCTAACACCAATATTTGCATTAATAACAGCTTCAATAAGAATGAAATTAACTGGATTTTTTTAAGGAAGTAACTTTGTAATAGAAACCAGAATTATTAAATTAAGGAAAGATTACTGGTTTATGTACTGTCAGAAAAATAAACTTTCCTTTGATATAGGAATATGATGATTTTTACATATAATGCCTAAATTATGTTAAGTGAATTAATAAATTAGTTTAATCTCATAGGTCTCAATATACTAAGCCTTTAAAAAAATTTTAGGATTAGTCACATGGTCAATATTCTTTAGAGAAGTTTACTATTTAAAAATACATACACAAAAAAATACCACTAGGAGACCATTCTTCACTGGTTTTTTGTGTTCTTCTAGGTCTTAAGATCAGAGGCACTTTCTTCCTGACTATATTTTCCATAGTAGCAAACAACTTTAAAAGAAAGATACGGTCTCCTCCAGAACAAAGGTCAGCACATTTACTGCCTGTTACAAAATATTTGGGTTCCACAGGCTTAGGGTTTTTCTCCTATAAGGCAACCTACTGCATATACAGGTGTCAACTGGTCCTCAGTATGTTCCTCTGAGAATTGAGGCTCCGAAAACCCAAGCAAAAATGATACTCTGTCCACTGCTATCGTTGAGAAATGAATTGTTATTAGTCTTTGATCTAGGAGTTGTGGGTCTTATGTTAACACTTATAAAACTGTGGCAGGCTAACTTGTTACCTTGAAAGAGGATAAAAAAAACTCAGATCCTTCACAATTCTCAATAAAGCCACTATTTTTATTAAAAGTTTCCTAATATATTTTCTCCACACACACAATGGTCCCTGAGGTTTATTAACTTAGGCTGGTTGGTATATAACTTGTTTAAGAGCAGGAAAACAATTATACTACTGCTGATAAATAATTTGCAAACATATCTAGTGGAAATATTAAAGTTTATAAAATGCTGACTAATCATTAATCCACTTAGAAATGGGGCTTTTAAGAGATTAATTTGAATAATCAACAATAGACATTATAACTTTTCATGGGGAAATAATTATCTCTATTAAATACATCTTTCAAATGTTTTGTGAAAGATTTTCAAAACAATCAGTATGATATACATAGATGGTATGGAAAGAGACAGAAAAACTTGTCTAATAAATTCAACTTAATTCCTGAAATTTTCCATAGAAACTTCTAAGAACTAAGAAGTGCTTTAAGAAAGACTTAACTACATTTTGATCATAAAAGTTCTCAGCTACAGAGTATCACAAATGATTGATAATTCACACATTTACTGTAGCCTGCTGCTTGGAAAAAAAAATGAAGTTACCCTTCAGTCCCTTGATAATTAGCTCCTGTTGTCAAAACTTCAGTTACAATTTGATAAAAAAAATTCTAAATGTCAAGAACCATGCAGTCTGATAAATATGGATGACATTTAAAAAGAAAAGTAGGTAATACCTACAGAAGAAGAGGATAAGTGTCTTGTGCTGCCTTTATTAATAAGATATCTATACCTCATTCACATGGTTGTTCTTTTATATGAATAATACCTTCTGTTCATAAAGAATGGTGTAACCCCTTATTTCCCTTTCTAGGTAGGTGGAGGACTTATATACTAACAAGTTTATAAGTAATATGTCAGAACTAAATACAGACCATTCAAAAGGAAAATTAGAGTAAGTATAAGAAATCCTGTTTATTGTTTGGAGTCAGATGCAGAGAGGTCCCCAAACTATGATTTTTTTTCCTTAATTTGTTTTATTTGCTAATTGAATTCTTGAGATTACATCAGTACATATTCATTAGTTATTACACTGTATAATTCAGACCTGCCATTTGGGTAAGCAGCCACTTCATACCAAATTAAAGACTTATTAACAGGGGCGCCTGGGTGGCTCAGTCATTAAGCGTCTGCCTTCCGCTCAGGTCATGATCCCATAGCCTGGGATGGAGCCCTGTGTCACGCTCCCTGCTCTGCGGGAAGCCTGCTTCTCCCTCTCCCACTCCCCCTGCTTGTGTTCCTGCTCTCGCTGTCTCTCTGTCAAATAAATAAATAAAATCTTAAAAAAAAAAAAAAGACTAACAGTTGGGAGGTATATTGCTATATTGAGTGATAAACAGCAGGTGAAATTCCTATGTAAAATGATTTGGGAGAAACAGCCAATTGTGAATTTTTAAGATATTACAGGTTTTAACAACTTAATTCTCAAAGACATTCACTGACTCCACTTTGCATTCCATTTTGATCTGTGGTACCTGACGTTAGACTCTCTCTGTATTGATTTTGCTACCTCTTATTAAAAAGTTATCATGGAAAACCACCAGTTACTGAAAATAATTCCATTAGCCACAGACATAAAACACAATTTTTCAAGGCTTTAGGTTAACGTAGTAAAGGAACACACACATTTAATTAAAATAAATTCATAGTAATGAGCCAGAAGTTTTTTACCTTTTCTTGTTTTGTTGGATTTCAGATATTTCTTTTGGTAATATATATCATTTGATAAAAAGTAAATATGAAGGTAGTTGCAAACTTACTAACTTTTCTTGTAGCAAGCCCCTATTTATTAAACACCTGTTTCTGGTTATTTTAGCTTGCCAACAATGTGCTTGATCGCTTCCTTAAAAAAAAAAAAAATCACCTAATAGGTCTTAGCCAAAAGGCTGAGAAGCGATCACCTAATAGGTCTTGATCAATAAACTATGATTTCATATATGCATTTATAATAGTCTTATCATTTGTTTCTCATTAACATTTTAATAGCTTTATTGAGATATATTTGACATACAATAAACTGCAAATATTTCAAATATACAGTTGGGTAAGTTATGACATTTGTATGTACCCATGAAACTACCACCACAATTAAGACAATGAACGTAATATAACCTTGAGATGGTAATTTTATGTGTCTACTAGGAGGGTCTTTTTGGATGAAATTAGCATTTAAATTAGCATATTCAGAGCAAAGCGGATTGCTCTCTATAATGTAGAGGAGACTCACCCAATCAGGTGAAGGCCTTAAGAGAACAAAAAGATCAGCCTCCCAAGCAAGAAAGACTTCAATGGACTGCCTTCAGTCTTTATCTGCACCATTGGCTCTTCTCGGTCTTGAGTCTGTTGGCCCAAAATGCCTATTTTGGACTTTCCATATTCTAAAATCACATGCAAACTTTTTTTTATAATAAAACTCCTCTATATACACACACATCCTATTGGTTCTGTTTCTCTGAAGAAACCATAACATAGATTTTAGTAACAAGTAGGGTACTGCTGTAACAATACCTAAAAATGTGAAAGTGATTTTAGAGGTGGGTAATGGGTGGAAATTGGAAGAATTTTGAGGCTTATGTTGCAAAAAGCCTAGATGGACTTGACGATATTGTTGGTAGGAATATGGATATTAAGGGTGATGCTGGTGAGGTCTCAGACGGAAATGAGGAACAAGTTATTGGCAACTGGAGGAAAGCCAATCCTGTTAAAAAGTGGCAAAGTACTTGGCTGAATTATGCTCTAGTGTTTTGTAGAAAGTAGAAGTTTAAAGTGATATACCTGACACACTTTTAATTTCTTGCATATTTAGTTGAGGATATTTTTAAGCGAAGTGTTGAAGGTGTAGTCTGGTTTCTCCTTAATACATATAGTAAAATGTGAGAGACAGAAATTGAATGAATTGTTAAGTAAAAATAAACCAGAACTTGAAGACTGGAAAATTTCCCAGGTGAAAGTAGGTTCTGGAGAGAAAAGTAAGGATATGCATGGAAAATCATTTGATGAAGAGATCCTGGATAGGACTTGTGGACCATCTCAGCAGAACCTGGGAATAGGGATGGAATCAGTTAAATCAGTGGAAACACTGAAAGTTGGGACTAAACTGAACAGAGATGAGCAAAATGGAAAGCTATCAAACATTGTGGATTCTACAGGATGGGACAATAAATATTTGCCTGTGAAAGTGCATTATACTTCAAGGAAAGGGAAGAAGGACTCTGAAGGTGATTCAGAAATCAGCAGGTCAACCACTTCTACCTCAGGCCTAGAATGCACAGGTGGGAGGGGATAAGGCTGTTTCCTCCTCAGTTTCAAAGAGTGGGGCTGTCTCCCATTCCTTTTCAACAGGCAGGCTGCCACCACCCAGTGCTTCAGGGATAAGGCTGCCGCCCAGAGTTGTGGCAATGGGACCTCTGCCTAGAGCCACATATGCAGATGATGCTGCCTTCCCACTGGGCCCAGAGAACAGAGCAGTAAACCAGAGAGGGTTATTCTTGATCCTTAAAATCCAATGGAATTTGTCTATTTAGGTTTTGACTTGCTTGGGATTTGTCTCCCCTTCCTTCCGATTTCTCTTCTTCAGAATGGAAGGTCTATCCCATCCCAGTCCCCCTGTTGTATTTTGGAAGCACATAACTGACCTAATTTTGCAGGTCCACAGCTAGAGAGGTTTTGCCTCAGGATGAAACAGTCTCACTCATACCTGATTTAGATATTCAGATGAGACTTTAGACTTACAGTTGATGCTGGAATGGAATGAGGTAATACTTTGGGAACTGTTGGGAAAGGGTGAATGTATTTTGCATGAGAGGAGGACAAAAGTTGGGGGATGCAAAGGGTGGGATATTATGGATTGAATTGTGTCCCCCCAAAAATCATGTGTTGAAGACCTAACACCCAAGTTGACTGTATTTGGAATTAGAGCCTTTAAGGAGGTAGTTATGGTTAAATGAATTCATAAAGGGTGAGGCCCTAATCCAGTATGACTGGTGTTCTTATAAGGAGAAAAAGAGATACCAGGAATGCTTTCAGGCACAGAGGAAAGGGCTTATAAGTACAACAAGAAGACAGCCATCTGCAAGTCAATAATTTGTTTTATTTCACTATAGGTTAGTTAGTATTTTATACCATCTTATATAAGTGAAATCACATAGAGTGTTCACTTTTGAATTCTTCCACTCAACTTTAGATTCATTCATTTTCTAACTATGGCTCAATAGTTCATTCCTTTTTATTGTTAAGTATTATTTTATTGTACATATATAGCACAGTTTATTCATTCACCTTGTGATGAATATTTGAGTTTTTTCCAGCTTCTGGCTATTACAAATAAGCTACTGTGGAATATTTGTGTACAATCTTTTTAGGATATAGGCTTTCATTTCTCTTGGGTCAATGCCTGTTGGGGTTAATGTAGAGTATGAAATCATCCATAATACCTGGCTTGCTAAAATGTAACACAGAAGCCACTGGGGGTGAGGGAAGGCTTTGGAGAAGGGTGTAGGCCTTTGGAATGCCAAGGCCTGCATGACCAGTCTGCCATAGGAATTGGTGGTTGCAGGGGCGGGGTGGGGGTTGCCTTTCCATAAGCTTTCTTATCCCAAACAGCCGCCCTGTGACCTAAGAGATGTATGCATTGTCCCTTTAGCAGAACTGTAGAACATACTGATCAGCACATTGTATCTTTCCCATAATCAGACTCTTTTTTCTGTAAGACCCCTTGCCACACATCACTTGCTTGAGAAAGAGTAATCAAGATTTATGATTAACCTGAAGCGCCAATAAAGGTGAGAGCAAAGAATAGCAAAGTGTCTTTGTCTCTGAGCCTGTACCCATTGCCTTCTCTCTTTCACAGCAAAGTCTGGAGTAATTTTGCATCCGTGGGGAGTGGGAGTGCTGACCATTGCCGGCAAGTTGTGACCCCGACGTGACCATTTTGCAACAGACACCAGACAGACCACCCAAAAACCAAAAGTAAGTTGGCATTGGCTCACAGCCGAGTTCAGGGAAGTTTCAGGCTTGGGTATTTTTACAGAATTAAAAGGTCTCTAAGAACCTCAGATATGGGGCAAAGCCTTTTTTTCAAACAGAGACAATATATTAAGGGTTTAAGGCAACTTTTAAAGGCTAATGGGCTACTATAAATGAGGAACAGCGCCAACACATGTTACAAGTAGTTTTAGATGTAAATCCTTGGTTCCCTGAGGATGGTACCTTAGGTGTAGAACTTTGGGAAAGAGCAGGTACTAATATGAAAAGAAAACATGAACAAGGCTATAAGATCCCTCTTTTGGCCCTAACTACCTGGGGTTTAGTTCAAGCTGCTTTGGCTCTTTTACATACAGAAGCTCCCCCTAATACCCCTCTTACTAAGAATACAGACAAAACAAAGTTAATTGAAAAACCCCCTTATCCTTACTAAGAAGGAGGAATTCCAAATCATTCATAATGATGAGGATCTTCCTCCACCTCCACCCACATGGGCGTCTTTACAAGACTCAAGTCCTCTACCTCCATTACCTGAATGCCCTCCTCAGGGACTGAATTTGCTTTTAGGGACAACTCCTTCTACCATAAAGACTGTGATGGGCCCTTGTCTTAGAGAAACTGTTTCTAAAGGAGAATTAGATGTATTCCCAGTGTTATTTGACCAACAACAACAGCAAATTCATGAACCTCTCCCTTTCAATTTCTTTAAAGAAATTCAGAAAAGTATTAGGGAAAATGGGTCCTCATCCCCTTTTTTGAAAGGACTTATTGATTCTTTGGCTAATAATTACAATATGACCCCTTAGGATTGGCAGCGTTTAGGTAAAACAGTACTTGAGGCCCCTCGGTATTTGGTCTGGCCTGCTGACTATGGTGAGTTATGTGAACAACAAACTGTTCAAAATCACTTAGCAGGAGTTCCTATTAGTGGCTAATATGCTTCAGGGGAGAGGTCCATACGTAGATGCAGGACAACAACTTCTTATGGACTCTGGGGTCTTTGATCAATGCTCTCTGTGCAAAACAAGCTTGGGAACGGATCCCTGATCAGGGCACTCCTCAAGGCTCTTTTGCCTCTATTAAGCAGGACCCCCAAGAACCCTTTATTGAATTCATCAATAAATTCTAGCAAGCTATTAGGAGACAAATAAGTCATAATCACACTGCAGACTTTTTGCTATTAAAATTGGCATATGAAAATGCCAACAAAGATTGTCAAGATGCATGAAAGGCATCGGTAGTAAATCCTGTACTATGGGAAAATTAATCAAAGCATGCCAATAGGTTGGCACAGGAACTCAAAGTCTTTGCGGTGGCACTGCGCCCTGCATTCCCAAAGGGAACTAATGATAAATCTGCCTGTTTCCAATGTGGAAAGCCTGGTCACTTTAAGAAACAATGCCAAATGCCCACTTCCAACATGCGCTCAGCCCCTCTGGGAAAGCCCCCAAAGAAACCTTGCCCAAAATACCAAAAGGGCTTTCTTTGGGCTAGCCAATGCAAATCACAATTTGACCACGCAGGCCACCCCCTAATGTGGGGAAACTCCCAATGGGGCTCACCTCCAGGCCCACTAAAAATGGGACCTCAGTTGGCTTTGGTCAGATGAGTGAACCCCGATTGCTTCTCTCAAGGCCGACACCCCTGGCAGTGCAGGATTGGACCTCCTCACTCAATCAGAACTTGTCTTAAAGGAAGGAGCAAACCCCACAAAAGTTCCTACAGGAGTCTGGGGCCCATTGTCAAAAAGAATGGTAGGACTTATTCTGGGAAAATCTAGTCTTAATACAAAGGAATCACAGTTATTCCAGGAGTCCTTGACAATGACTATGCAGGTGAAATGACCGTCTTAAGGACAGGAAAAGTCCTGAACATACGTTCCCTCCAAAAACAAAAATTGCTCAGCTACTTCTTCTTCCTTACTGGGTCCCCAGGACCCTATCAACAGAAAGAGGGGATCAAGGCTTTGGCAGCACTGGGACCAAAGGCATTTATTGGAATCAAAGTATCTTTTTAGAGCAACCAATGATGAAAGTTAATATACAAGAGAAATTATTTATAAGACTCATTGATACAGGGGCAGACATTACCATTATTAGAGCCACTGACTGCCCAGATAAAGGGCCAAAATCCCCTTCCAATAATTCTATAGTTTGCATTGGGACTTGCAACTGATCCTACATCTGTTCTTATCCGCAAAAACCCAGACGGAAGACTCACTTATTGCCAGCCATTAATACTAGCAATACCCATTAATCTGTGGGGAAGAGACCTACTCTCCCAGTGGGGAATGAAAATTTGGGATACCACTTTTTAATTGGGGCCACTGTCCTTATTCCTCCCCTGCTCTTAACATGGCAGATTCCAGAACCAGTTTGGGTCAAAAGTGGCCCCTTAAAGGGGAGAAATTAATACAAGCAAAGGCTCTTAACCAAGAACGATTAAAATTAGGACACATAGAAACTTCTACTAGCCCTTGGAATTCTCCTATTTTTATAATTCTTTTTTTTTTTTTTTTTTTTTAAAGATTTTATTTATTTATTTGAGACAGAGAGAGTGAGAGGGAGGAGGGTCAGAGGGAGAAGCAGACTCCCCGCCGAGCAGGGAGCCCGATGCGGGACTCGATCCCGGGACTCCAGGATCATGACCTGAGCCGAAGGCAGTCGCTTAACCAACTGAGCCACCCAGGCGCCCCTATTTTTATAATTCTTAAAAGGTCGGGACAATGGCGATTGTTACGTGACCTCAGAGCTATCAGTGCAGTTCCTGATTCAGAGACCGTACCTAAAATACTTGCCTTCTTGAAAAACACTGTAGCCATGCATGGTATGTTAAGAGCCCCAGATAAAATTCAACTTGTTTCACCCTGAAAATATCTAGGTTATGTTCTCTCTGAAAGAACTATTAAACCACAAAAATTAACTATAGATAAAACACAATTAAGGACTCTTAATGATTTCCAAAAACTCCTAGGAGACATTAACTGTTTCTGCCCTATATGGGGGATTCCAACTCATTCCTTGTCCAGTTCATACCCTGCAAGGGGACCCTTCTCTAACTTCCCCCTGAGAATTAACCCTCTTGGCTATACAGGAACGTTCCTTGGTTGAAGGGGCCCTATCTTCCCAATCTCTCTCTAGAATTGACCCTAATTCCAATATTCATTTGTTTATTTTCCCCACACAAAACATGCCTTCTTGACTCCTTGGTCAACTCACCCCAAACCTCTAATATTTAGAATGAATATTCTTGGCCAATACCCCTCTCAAAATCTATTTCCCCATATCCAGATGTGATGTCGGCTATTATAAGTAGAGGTTGAAAGAGATGCCTACACCTGTCCGGACCAGACCCACACATAATTCATATTCCGGTTCCTCAGGAACAATTTTCCTTTCTGCACAATAATCATTTACCCATGTAAATTGCTCTCGTGGATTTTATTGGCATTGTTAGCTATTCATTACCCTCTGATAAGATACTTCACTTCACTGCTTGCCACCCTTTCACAATGCCCCTAATCCTAATCTCATCTCCCATTCTTAATGCACTGACTGTATTTACAGATGGGTTTGGAGAACCGGTAAAGCTAGTGTAGCATGGGACAATGACTCTGCCCTTGTTTGCTCAGGATTCCCGACTACCCAGAGAACAGAACTCGGAGCCTTGATACAGTCTTTGGAGTCTTTTTCAAATGAACCCTTAAACATTCTTAGTGATTTGGTTTACACTGTCTTTGTCTGCCAACATATTGAAACTGCTTCCATCAAACCCTCTTTGCTGCTGGCTGTTTATATGCTTTTGATTCTCTACAACATTTGCTAAGGCAATGTTCTCACGCAGTTTTCATAGGTCACATACACTCTCACTTGGGCCTCCCAGGCCCCCTTGTGGTCAGCAACCAAGAAGCAGATGCCATGATAATAACTTCTTTATTAGAAAAAGCCTTTCACATTCCTTCTTTCATCAAAATCGGAGATCTCTTAGCAAGGAGTTCTCCCTATCCCAGACTCTAGCCAAACAGCTTATTGCTCAATGTTCTGATTGTCAACATACAGGTACTTCTCCGCCTCCTTCCGGAGTTAACCCTGGTGGGCTCACTCCTAATGAAATGGACGTGACTCGTATCACCTCCTTTGGCTGGCGACGATATGTTTATGTCGCTATTGATAACTTTACCAATTATATTACAGCCTCAGCCCGAGCTGGAGAAACCACAAAGCAAGTTATTAAACATTTACTACACACCCTTTCCATTCTAGGCATTCCCACAACCATAAAAACAGATAATGGACCAGCCTACACTAGTGAATCCTTTGCTCGCTTTTGTATGCTCTGGGGCATTAAGCATAGTACCAGAATCCCATATAACCCCCAAGGTCGGGTTATTATTGAGAGAGCACATTCTACTCTTAAACACATGATACAAAACAAAAAGGGGGAGATACGGGTCCTATAGCACAATTACAGAAAGCATTGCTTGCTCTGTATCTTTTTAATTTAAATTCTGATTTTGAAACTCCAGCTGAAAAACATTTATTTTATTTTTTTTGATGTATTTTATATATATATTTTTTATTCTTATGTTAATCCCCATACATTACATCATTAGTTTTAGATGTAGTGTTCCATGATTCATTGTTTGTGCATAACACCCAGTGCTCCATGCAGAATGTGCCCTCTTTAATACCCATCACCAGGCTAACCCATCCCCCCACCCCCTCCCCTCTGGAACCCTCAGTTTGTTTTTCAGAGTCCATCGTCTCACATGGTTCGTCTACCCCTCCGATTTCCCCTGCTTCATTCTTCCCCTCCCGCTACCTTCTTCTTCTTCTTCTTTTTTTTTTCTTAACATATATTGCATTATTTGTTTCAGAGGTACAGATCTGAGATTCAACAGTCTTGCACAATTCACAGCGCTTACCAGAGCACATACCCTCCCCAGTGTCTATCACCCAGTCACCCCATGAAAAACATTTTAAACCTCACTCCCAGGCAAAAAACACGAGCCCCAGTACTCTGGAAGGACCCAAACATGGGCATTTGGAGGGACCAGTAAAACTCAGAACATGGGGCGAGGTTATGTTTGTGCTTACACTCAGGACGGACCAGTGTGGATCCCCACTAGGAACGTTAAACATTACCATGGCCTGGCCCGTCCAGAATCCAGTCCCTCAGATGAGTCACCTGAATCTAGAGGAAAAAGAGCTGCCCTTCATGTGCCTCCCCAGTACCCACAAGGACAAATTCATGACCTGGGGAGACCTCAAAAAGACGGCCCAGAAAGCTGAGGAGATTCTACAACAGACCGGTAAACCCTCTACTCCTGAAAACATGTTCTTGGCTGTGGTATCTGTGCTTAACACCAATTTTACCGTGGTATGTATTCTTGTCTTTCTTCTGCCTGGGTGCTTCGCATCCTTTTATTGGGGCTATGTTATAAATCTCCCCCTCTGGAAACCTGTTACTTGGGCGGATGCCCCTTTTCCATTTTCAGCAATGCCACTAATCTGGTGGGAGGAATTCCTATGCCCTTTGACACCTCTCATGTCAATGGAACTTTGTGGACCTCAGTCTCACCTAACTTTACTGTTTATTCCTCCATTCTACCCTTGTGTGTCTGCACTACTAATGTCCTCTGTGCTAGACTTATGATTCAGAATTTTTTACATTACATGCCTCCTCATGACAACCAAAGGGCTAATTTAATCTACCTCTCTATGGGAAGTATATCTGACGGTTGTATCACCACCAATTTAAGTCATTCCATCCTGCCCCCCGTAAAGAAAATAGTAAATGGACCCCCCATCCAGTGGTCAAATCACATGGGAGTCTTGCAGGGGGCAGGTTCCCCATGTTTCATGGCTAGGAACAAACAGTATCACCAGTTGGGGGCCTATTGGTTCCTTTACTTGTAATGTGTTTTGCAATATCTCTCTTCGAAATGGGTCCTCTGACCATTCTTGGACCTTCCCATAAAATGGTGAGGGAGCAGGCTTAGTGCCCCCTCCCTGCAACCTCGAAGCATTTCCAATCCAATCCTCCTTATGGAGACTAGGACATTTATTTTTTTCCCCCTCAAAGTTTGGCATGCCCTTTACAGAAATAACACCTCCAATTACTCTATGACCTTATCTCCAGCTCCCTTTGAGCAAATTATCTTATGCCTTCCTTACCCTTATTCTTAGTTTTCAGCAACCTGTCCTTGTATGAAGATAAAGATCATTTCGTTATCTCTACTAATTGCCCCACCTGCGCGTTTTATGCTGCCTGCCTTTCATATTCTAACCTATCTGAACATCAAGCCTACTCAGTCTTTGTACTAAGGAGGCAGGCCTATTCCTTTATCCCTGTTAATCTTACCAGAGGTTGGGAAGGATCCAAATCTATGAGCATTCTAAATCAGGCATTATCTGACATCAGACGCCCCAAGTGCTTCCTGGGTCTACTCATTGCCAGCATTATCGCAGCTATCTCTATTACCACCCCTAGCGTGGCAGGTGCCTCTCTTTCTCACTCGCTTCAGACTGCTGCCCTTGTGGATCAGCCGGCTATTAGCACCACAAGGGAATTTCAACTACAACAAACTAGTGATCCAAAAATATTAGGACGTCTTCAACTGATGGAAGCTGCTATTGAATATCTTGGGGAAAAACAAGAAGCATTAGCCTATCGGCAAGGACTCTTAAGTGACTGGGGTCACAGCTCCATCTGTGTTACCCCCATGCCCTGGAACCAGACCATATAGGATTGGGAAAAGATAAAGAAACAAATGCATGGATCACTCCACAATCATTTAACTTCTGACATTCAGAAGCTGAAGGATCAGATTCTTGCCTCATTGACGGCGGTGGAAATTCATAACCTTCATGCAGAAGCTTGGCAATCTTTTTCTAAGAATCTGCTGTGGCTTAACCCAGCCACGTGGTTCTCTTCCACAAAATGGGGATTCTTAGGAGTTGCTATTGTAATAATAATTATTGTTTTTCTTCTCATCATAGTCTGCAAAATTGGAATAAATGCCCCATCCACCGCCAGAGATGTGAAGCATATCCACACAGCACAACTGTCTCAGAAACCGCTTCCTGCTGCTTTAAAGAAACAAAAAGGGGGAGATCTTGGGGTTAATGTGGAGTATGAAATCAGCCATAATACCTGGCTTGCTAAAATGTAACAGAGAGGCCGCTGGGGGCAATGGAACGTTCCAGAGAAGGGCGTGGGCTTTTGGAATGCCGAGGCCCCGGTAACCACACTGCTGTTGGGCTGCCGCGTGGAGTTGCCTTCCCCAAAGCTTTCTTAGCCCAAACAGCCACGCTGTGATCTAAGAGATGGATGCATTGTCCCGTAAGCTATGTTTAGCAGAGCTTGTGGAACACGCACAGTTTTTAAGACTGTCCATCTGGGGCACCTGGGTGGCTCAGTCGGTTAAGCCTCTGCCTTTGGCTCAGGTCATGATCCCAGGGTCCTGGGATTGAGCCCTGCATCAGGCCCCCTGCTTGGCTGGAAGCCTGCTTCTCCCTCTCCCTCTGCCCCAACCCCCCTGCTTGTGATCGCTCTCTCTTTCTCTCATGTGTCAAATAAATAAAATCTTAAAAAAAAAAAAAAACACTATCCAACCAGTTTCCAAAATGGTTGAAATTTAAAAAGCAATACTATTTACAATAGCAATAGAAAATATGAGTATCTAAGGATAAACCTGACAAAAAGTATGAGAGATCTGAAAATTTTAAAATATTGCTGAGAGAAATTAAAGACCTAAATAGACAGATATGCCTTCTAAATGGGTTAGAAGATTCAATGTTTTTAAGATGCCAGGGCTCCCCAGACTGACCTATAAATTTAACTCAATTCTTACCAAAATTGAAGAGATGATTTTGTAGAGATTAGGAAATTAATTCTAAAAATTATACAGAAATACAAAGAATCTAAGATAATAAGTTTGAAAGAATTGGAAGACTAACACTCCCTAAATTCTTTATAATGCTACAATAAACAGAACAGTGTAATGTTGGTATAAGGCTAGACAAAGAGATCATTGGAACAAAATGCAAAGTCAGAAATATATGAATACATATATGAACACATATATGAACCGCTGATTGTTAACAAAGATGCAAAAGCAATTCAATGGAGAGAAGATAGTTGTTTCGATTATCTGGATTATCCATATGTAGAAGAATGAACTTCAATACACACCTAACATCATGTAAAAAATTAACATGGAGCATAGACTTACATGTAAAACCTACAACTATAAAATTTCTAGAAAACACACTGGAAAAAAAACTTTGTGGCAATGAACTATCCAAACTTTTTTTCCTGAAAATTTAAAACATAATGGGGTCTATTATATTTCCTCTCAACATGGAGTAAATTCAGTGAAATTGAATTCTATTGTCCTAAATATCTCTAAAATTAATTGTTCTAAAATTTAGATGTTTCATTTCTTTGTTTACCAGAAGTTCTTCTGCTTACATATCCCCCGATATCTTACAATGAATTACACAAACAACAATAGAACATATTTGCTTCACTGTTTACAACTATTAACTACTATTATCTATTTATAACTATCATCTATTACCAATTTACTATTATATTATGAGCCTCATAGTAATCTCCTGTAGAAAGTTCTATTATTTTCAACATGTGAAGATATTAATAGACAGTTACAGAGTGATTTGCCTAAGATCACTTAGCTAACAAAACAGAAGCTGTGATTCAAAACAAATTTCATTGACTCCATTGACTCCAGAGCTTATACTCCATCATTATACCACATGTGATATTTTTATTTAACCTCCTACTCTTTGTAAGCAAGTCTTAAAAAAAAAAAAATGCTATTGGTACCTGTACTTTTTCTTTAAAAATTTACTTAAAAAAAAAAAAAGTAGGTAGGCAACTTAAATGCTTGGTTTGAAAATGAAGCATATGGACATTTCCTTTCCATACAAGCTCCAATGCTGAATAGATTTGGCTCTGTATTCTTAGTTATCTTGTTTGATATTGAGACATTTAATAAATTTAATAAAAAGTTCCCAAGGATAATTTCCTACTAATTTAACTATGTGTATATGCTCCCTGTAAAGTTTTTATTTTTAAAGACGAATTTATCATTCCATGAGAAATTACCCTAGTCTGTCCCATTTTCTCACCAACGTGTATACAGCATTAAAATTCACAACTTCTTTATCAAATAGAAAATAAAGGAAAGTAGAATATTTAAATCTAATCAATTATTACTTATCTTGTACCCAATGCAATAGGTCCATAGATGGTGCTGTGGGGAGGGCAAGCTATTATCTAAGAAAAGATTCCTTCCATGGAATATAATTACAATATAGATGAGTAGGAAGAATAAATACATAAAGGAAAACAAATCAAGGCAGCATATATTACAGAAATATAGAAAAATGAATACCAAAGTAATTCAGAGATGAGAGTTAATATATAAGAGCATGGTCTAGGAGTTCTTTGTGAAAAAGTGGGATTTCACCCAGATTATAAAACAGTAATTTTGAGGGATGGATGGCATAAAGAGGTGGAGCCTACCAACAGTGACTTTTATTTTTATTTATTTTTATTTTATTTTTTTAAAGATTATTTATTTATTTATTTGAGAGAGAGAGAATGAGAGAGAGCACATGAGAGAGGGGAGGGTCAGAGGGAGAAGCAGACTCCCTGCCGAGCAGGAAGCCCGATGCGCGACTCGATCCAGGGACTCCAGGATCATGACCTGAGCCGAAGGCAGTCGCCCAACCAACTGAGCCACCCAGGCGCCCCTATTTTTATTTTTTTAGGGTTTTATTTATTTGACAGAGAGAGACACGGCGAGAGAGGGAACACAAGCAGGGGGAGTGGGAGAAGGAGAAGCAGGCCTCCCGCTGAGCAGGGAGCCCGATGCGTGGCCTTATCCCAGGATCCTGGGATCATGACCCGAGCCAAAGGCAGGCAGACAACAACCGAGCCACCCAGGCACCCCCAACAGTGACTTTTAATATTAACAAATTATTATATCCATTGTAGCTAACTAATCTGTTGGTAACAAGCTTGATTTACTTGTCAATTCAAGTAAAGGTGAGAAGATTGTAGAAACAAAGGGAAAAGTAGTGATTATAATTTGTCAAGTAGTCAATACTACCACCCTATTTTCCTTGTTGTTGTAGTTACTCAAACAAAAACAGTTCTTTAAAATCCATGTTGGAAAGGAGAAAACAGGGCATTTCAGGCAAAGAGAGTCAGCAAGACATTTTATCAATTCTTTCTTTATAGCCCTCTAGGCTCTCATCTCCTCCCGACTGGCTTTTTGCAATGGCCATCTCAATGGCCTTCTTGTCGTAAACTCTCTTGGCTTCCAATCCATTCTATTCACAGCCACTGTGTTAATCTCCCCCAAACACCCGTTTGTTCATGACAATTTTTTTGATCAAATGACCTAAGGCAGCAATTTTAGGGAATGTTGCTATAGTCTGGGCAATATTAAAAATTGTTCCCCAAAAAGTTTTTCTAGTCAAATATATTTAGAGAACGTTGTTTCAAAAAGCTATGCATGTTTGTGCGGAACTTAAGACTTTAATGTGCTAATACAGGAAATGAACTTTCAAAGTGGGAGTGAGAGAGAATGTAACATGCATTGATTCTGGAACATCCAGTTGGGAATAGCTGACATAAAATAGAGACAGATTGTGGTGACTATTTCACAATGCATACAGATATTAAATCATCAAGTTGTATACATTAAATATACACAATCTTAAATTGTCGAATATATCCCAATAAAGCTGAGGGAAAAAAATGCCTAAGGAATCCATGAAGAAAGCAAAGTATAAAGTTAATATAAAAATAAACAAACAAACAACTATTTCTGTATACCATTAACAACTGATAATCGAAATTTCAAAACTAACAGTTAAAATCTAATATTTTATCAAAATTCATATTCTAAAGCTATTTCCAATTCTTTCACAAGGAAAACACAAAACATTGCTGAAAGAAATTTAAAAGGATATATATATGAAAGGATTTGCCATGATCATAGATATACACACTGGTTAGTGTTAAGAAGTTGATTCTCCACAATTTGACATATAATTCAACACATATTCAAAATCCCAGAAGGCTTTTTGGGGTAGAAATGGACAGGATGATTCTAAAATTTATATTAAAATGCAAATGTCTTGGAACTTATGATTTTGAAAAAGAAGTTAGAGAAGTTACGCTACTAGATTTTAAGACTTACTATTGAACTACAATAATCTGAACAGTATACTATCAGTGCAAAAATAGATACATAGAATAATTAAACACAATGGAGAGTCTAGGTAAAGTGCCATCTATATATTGCAATTGATTTAGTAGTGCTGGACCAGTTGGATATCCATATACAAAATAATAAACCTGGGCCCTTACTTCATACCATATACAATAATTTATTTGAAATAGACCATAGATCTAAATGTAAGGTCTAACACTGTAAAACTTCTATTAGAAAACACTGGAGAAAAATTTTGTGATGATGTTAGAAAAAGGTTTCTTAGGAAAAAAAACATTAAAATAGGAGCAACAAAACAATTGATAAATGACTTTATCAAAATTACACACTTCTGCTCTTCAATACCCATTTAAGGCAATGAAAGGCGAGCAAGCCACAGACCAGGAGACAATACTGGCAAATATACAGCTGATGAAGAACCTGAATCTAGAATATGTAAAGAATTCCTACAACTTAGTAATAAAAAAGACCCATATCCTAACTAAAACAAACAAAAAAACTAAACAACAAGAACAAAAAACTAGACAAAAGATTTGAACAGACATTTCATCAAAGATTTACTAGTGGAAAGTAAATACAAGAAAAAATGTTCCAGATCATTAGTCATCAGTGAAGTGCAAATTAAAACCACAATGTGATATCATAGAACACCCACTTGTATTGCTAAAATTAAAAAGACTGGCTGTAACAAGTGTTTGTGAGTATGAAGAGCAACTGGAACGCTCCTAGACTGCTGGTAGTAACAGATTCCTACAAAATTCAACAGACAGCTACCTTATGTTATAGCATTTCCACTTCTAGGTACATACTCTAAATAAATTAAAGCCTATTTTCACACAAAGACTTATACACAAATGCTCACAGGAACTTTTGTTGGCAATTCTTTATTAAAATCTAGAAGCTTTTAACTGCAAACTAGAAACAATCCAAATGACAACCAATAGGTAAATCAAATTGTGGTATAATCACAATGGAATACTATTTAGTAATTTAAAAAATATTGACTCGGGCACCTGGGTGGCTCAGGCCATGGTCGCAGGGTCCTGGGATCGAGTCCCACATTGGGCTCCCTGCTCGGCAGGAAGCCTGCTTCTCCCTCTCCCACTCCCCCCTGCTTGCGTTCCCTCTCTCGCTGTGTCTCTGTCAAATAAATAAAATCTTTAAAAAAAAAATATTGACTCATAATAACATGAGTTTCTCAAAACGAATATGCGAAGCGAAAGAAGCCACATTCCCTCCTGTCACACATACGTTATACACTTACACACATAGGACGGCATTATGTAGGATTCCATTTATGTAAAATTCTAGAAAATGCCAATTAACATAATGACAGAAGGCAGATCAGTGCTTGTTGGGGATGGGGGGTTATGGAAAAGCTGGACTACAGAACAGCACCAGGAAACTTTAAGAGTTCATGGAAAGGTTATTTTAACTGATAAGTTTCATAGGTATACACATATGTTGAAATTTTTCACATTTTAGTATGTGTAGTTTTTAAAAAATCAATTATACATACGTATGGGAAAAAATAAATGATAGTATTTCTTAGCTTGCATTCTGCAATCTGACCAGTCTCTGAAAATATTTGAATGACATTGAACTATACTTGCCAATCTCTGAGGTGTCAAGGTGGTCTGGCTAAATATTTCTCCCCCTTTGAAAATATACTATGCTGTTCCCCCTGGAACTTGTAGGATTTTCTTCTTCTTCTTCTTTTTTTTTTTTTCAATCCTCAAAACTTAGTTATTTTATCAAGATAAACCATGGTGTTAAATTTCCCTAGAACATGATCTGAACATGTAGTGGTCCACATGTTATTTGGTTTCAGGAATTATTCTTTTTTTAGGTCTTTGAAAGTATTGTCTATACTCTTGTATAATTGAATCTTCTTTGTCTGGCCTTCCATACCAACTGTTTTATCATCTACATTGACCAGGTTTAAAGTTGCCCTCAGCTTGACTCAACTTCAAATAGGCATTTTCCTTCCTCTGACCACTCACCTGCCTTAGGAAATCTTCTTTGGCCTAACCACAGAGGTCTCTCCTCTCTCCTTTTCTTAGATCAATAACTTGAAATGAGAAAGCTTCTCATTATAAATTCTTTCTCTGTTCTTTCAGATTTACATCTTTTTAGAAGCTTCTTGCTGGTTTTATAATCTCCCACTGTTTTTCCCAAAAATGTGGAAGTCATCCCTAATTGTCAAGGGAGAGAATACCCCCAACTCCCAGTTTCTGTGGGAGGGTAGGAGCCTAACTTGCCTTGCTCCAAATTATAAAACTATCTCTTGTCATAAAGATACAAGAAGATGGCAATGGTCCTCACACCTCAGGAATTAAAAGCTCTCTTGCCCCTTTTATCAGCAGAGTTGAGTTCAGACTACATTCTGATCTTTCTCCCCTATTGTAATAGCTTTGAGTAAAGTCCTCCATACCTATTTTGTCTAGTACAATTTTTGCACTGACCATATTTTTAATTTCTTTTCTCTTTACTGCAGTATCTACTTATAGTCAAGTCTGTCTAGCATGCTATAGAATGAACACTAATAAATTTTGCTCTTTTTCAGTATGTTTTTGAAATGATCTAATTTATTAGTTCTGGTAGCTTCTTTTCCAGTTAATAAAAAAGCATATATATTTTAAGTAAGCTCTACCACAACGTGGGACTGGAACTCATGACCCTGAGATCAAGAGTCATATGCTTTCCCAACTGAGCCAGGCAGGAACACCTTCCAATTAATAATTTGATATTTTATATCTTACCTTTGATGTATTTAATTTACCTAAAAGGGCAAAGCGATTATTTCCTAAAATTCCAAAATCTGAGTTTACCTTTGCACACATTTTTCATCTTTTCATGTGAGAACTTTTGCATTGATTGATACTGCATTTATTTTTAATTTTGCCTTTAATATAAATAATCCCACTGATAAACAGTCCCACTGAGGCCAATATTTGCCCCTAAATACTATGCAGAGATTTTCTTTGACTTAACCCCTAATCATGGCATTGCTTCACTATCTTAAATGGGAGGGCTTTTTTTTTTTTTTCTTTGTCCAATTGTTCAGCTTATTCAGCTCTCAGGAGGAAAGGGTACTGAGAGAAAAGGGCATTAGGCAGCCAACTTCTTGTCAGCTTTTCCCACAGATTCACTAAATTCCATCTCCTATTGGCATATCTGGTCAATTAAGTGTGATGTAAGAATGAGATATCCATGGCTAGACTTTCAGGAGTGAATACCACCTTAGAAAAAGTTTCATCTAATGTGAATCTCAATGGCTCAGAGGATTTTGCTGTTCAATCTATTCACATAATATTTTTGTGGACCCAAAATGTCCCCACGCTATTGTTTCATCGTTTTTCCTTTGACCCAGTTTTAGCTACAATCTCTGCCCTTTCCTTTTAAATTAGTTACCATGGTTATTTTTGTGTGATCAGAAGATCTCTTGCTCAGCCTCACTATCCTCCCTGTTCTGTGGAATAGGAATGAATCAGTAAGTATCTCCCACTATTAACCTCCAAGCTAGAGAATTTAGTAGTACGCTCCACCTTCTTAATTCTTTGTCATATTCAAGAGTATAGGTAATCCTGGGGCACCTGGGTGGCACAGTCAGTTAAGCATCCGACCCTTGATTTCAGGTCAGGTTGTGATTTCAGGGTCATGAGATCGAGCCCTCTCTCTCCCTCTCCCCCTCAGCCCCTCCCACCTGAGCATGTGCTTTCTCAAATAAAAAAATCTTTTAAAAAATAAGAGTATAGATAATCTTTGTTGAATTGTTGAGGACTTCAGCTAGGTATAAATTGCATATCACCTAGCAGAAACCTTTAGAATTTTAAGTATGGCTTTATTGCCACTGATTTAGTGTCTATATAGTTTACATCCAATTTGAGATTGTTCTTCTTCTTTGAAAGAGATTAATGTTTTGCACACTTTGCCAACTTTCTTGGAAGTCTTCCCAAGTTAGCATTAAAATAACATTCAAATTTTCTCTGTGCAGCAAACAAAACATTTGATCAATTCAGATGAGACATGATTAGCACCCATTTGCCTAATCTCTTTTAATAATTTGACAGGTAATAACCTTCTAACTGGTCTCACTGCTTCAGCTCTTGTTCCCCTCTTCAGTTTATTTTCAGCAGAGCAGCCAGAATTATTGTGTTAAAATGGAAGTCAGGTCATGTCACTCTTCCATTCAAATTCCTCCAACAGTTTCCATCTCATTTAGTATAAAATCTGAGTTCTTATTGTGAATTACGAAGACCTTAAGAGCCTGGGCCCCTTTACATCTCTAACCTAATCTCTTACACTTCCTCCCTAAATCATACCAATCCCACTGGCTGTTTTTGTCATTGTTTCCTACAGCCCAGCTCTGTTCTCCCTCATTGGGAGTATTTGCACGGACTCTTCCCCCAGCTCGGCTCATTCAGATTGAGTCACCTTCTCAGAAGACTTAAACCAACCTATCCAAAATTGCAACACCCTAGGTATCTTAGCCTTTTCTTGCACTTAACACCTATAGTCTATTTACTTATTTATCTTGCTTCTTATCTAACTTCTCCACTGTATCCCCAGTGCCTAGAGCAATGTCTGCTTGTTATGGACAGAATGTGTGTGCCCCGCCCCCCCCATTCATATGTGGAAGCCCTAACCCCCAAAGTGATATCTTAGGAAGTGGAGTCTTTGGGAAGTAATTAGGTTTGGATGAGGTCATGAGGGTGAGACCCTGTGATGGGATTAAAACCCTTTTAAGAAAGGAAGGGATACCTGCCAGGTGAGGAGACCATGTGAAGGCAGCTTTCTCCAAGAGGGCTCTTACCAGACACAACCATGCAGGCTTCCTAATCTCAGACTTCTAACCTCCGGAACTGTGAGAAAATGTAGTTGAAGCCACCCAGTCTGTGGCATTTTATTTTAGCAGTACAAGCCAACTACGTCAATAGTTGAACGAGTACATACATAAATTAGGGTCTGGAAAGGAAAGATCCTGATAGCTTTGGTGTGGGGATCTTCTCTCTAAACAGGAAAACTTAGCTGCCACAGATCACTAATATGGTCCGTTTTATCCAATTTGGTGGTAAAAAAATAAAAACCAATGACCTAGAACTATTGTTGACAGTGTTCAATTCAATATTTATTCATTCCAAAGACACACCATAATGTATTGATTTCAAGTGCAGGCTGCAGAGCCAGAACACCTGGCTTGAATTCTCAGCTTGACCATTTAATATCTTGTACAAATTACTTAATCTTTGTGAATCATTTGTAAAATGGGCATAACGATAACAGTGGCCTCAAAAAATTGTTGTTAGGATTACATAAGTTTGTACATTTAGAGCATTTATAATTCTTGACACATATTTATCACGAAGTATTCGATATTGTTGTTAATCAGTTATTGTGAAGTTGCTCAGCTTTATTCTAGGATTCACAAATAAGTGAAGATGTGCCTCTAAGCCAAATAGCTACCATTTTCAAACCACCCTGGTTTTATATTCCCTTTTCAGACAAACAAGTCTGTACAGAATGTCAAAATTAATTCTTTACAGGAAATGAGCAATGCATTTTAACCTTCGAAAATAAAAGATCAATTGTTCCTGATGCTCCTAAATCTCTCAAAGGTCACAACTGCCTAGAGAAGAAACCAGTAATCTGAGAATTTTTGGATAGCACTTCCTTGGGTAAAGAAAGCATGACTACTTCTATCCTTTATAATGGATAACATCTACAATCACACAATCATAGAATATTAAAACTATTAGAGGTGTAGGAGTTCATAAAGGTCACACTCCTCATTTTTCTGATAAGCAAATTGAACTAGTAGAGAGTTTTCATAATGAATGTTCAATATGTAATACAACTCTTAAGGTTTGATCTATATCCTATTATATTAAGGAGAAAAAACTCCTCGTGGTGCACCTTCTATTTGCTTAGACCAAAACTCAAAGAAGCCTGTCAAAAATTCAACAAATATAATAATATTCCAATGATAGAGAATACTCAAACATCTGTGAGGATGTCAAATGAATAAATATATATCAAATACATATGTTTTATATAAAACTTCACATGCTTATGCATAAACATGGTTACATTTAACATATCATAAGGACAGGTATTACTTCTACAAGTCAACTTTTTAGATGCCAATCATCATCGCAGATAAAATCAAAAACAGGTATTGTGGTTGAAATGATATAAATAGTAGCATATGATTTTTATATTAAGGGTATTTGGTAAATCAAAAATTTTAAACTGCTATATCTTCATGCAATTGCAAGCAATTTAACATTATGATTTCTTGTTTTTAACTAACCAAAACGAACCATCTAAAGACATAGTATGTAATTAAGAGAAGGTATTTTATAAGGGCCTTTTTTTTTTTTGTACTAATCACTCATTACTCACACTGTGGGCATACTATTCCTAACTGATACAGTGAATCTTAAAAAAAAAGAAAAAAGAAAAAGAAAAGCCACCCTGCTCTTCACCTATATAAGAACGTTAATTGTCTCCAAATTTTATGCTGCATATTTCTTCCACTCACTTTCTTCCTCTGCTCATGATTTTTTTCTCTGTTTGCAGGACATGAAATGTATAGCATGGCAGTGCCTTAGCCAATACACTACTCAGGGGAAATTGCTCTTACTTTGGGGGATATTTGGCAAAAATACTTTACATGGGAGAGCTTATTTCCTTTTATTAGGATGTCTGAATACTAAATAGTAACAGTCATTGAGTTCTTTTTAAATTGAGGGTTGTAGAAGGGGGGGGGGAATGGGGTAACTGGGTAATGGGCATTAAGAAGGGCACATGATCTGATGAGTACTGGGTGATGAATCATTGAACACTACATTGAAAACTAATGATGTATAGATGTTGGCTAATTGAACTTAAAAAAAATAAATAAATGGCATTACTTAAATATTTCTAAACCTTAAAAGAACCTTGGGAAAACAAGGCTGATTTCCAGGTGAGAGATTTACTTATTTATTTTCTAATTAGCAGATATCATAACTTGCTAAAATACCCAAGTTGATATTCAGTAGTACCTCACCCAAAAACTATCACATTTCAAATGTCTATTTAATATTGATAAGGCTAAAGCTAATTGGTTATATTTTTGAAAATTTAGTCCTATTTTATATCAAGTAGGTATTAGTATATTTTTATATGCAGTAATAGCACTTGTGCATGATCCTTGATTGAATCCTAGTTCCCAAGCATCAACTTCTTCCTAGATTAGCTGAGTGCATTGGGCCCATTGAGCCATCAGCTTTTTTTTTTTTTTTAAGATTTTATTTATTTATTTAACAGAGAGAGAGAGACAGCGAGAGAGGGAACACAAGCAGTGGGAGTGGGAGAGGGAGAAGCAGGCTTCGCGCTGAGCAGGGAGCCCGATGCGGGGCTCGATCCCAGGACCCTGGGATCATGACCTGAGCCGAAGGCAGCCACTTAACCGACTGAGCCACCCAGGCGCCCCCGAGCCATTAGCTTTTATTGAAGGATAGATGAATATCAGCCCCCACAGAATAGTGAATTAGTTCTTGCCTTGTAGCAAAGCTTTTTGTTCGTTTCTCTCCATAATGGGACTCCTTTAACCATGCCTTTTTTCTAATGCAGGCAGAGAGTAAAGTAGCAGTCAGAAAAAGAAAATGAGATCTATTGAAATAAATCATCAAGTGGGCATGGCTTTACAGTAGGATGATCTGACATGATTAATCTATAACAATAATAGGTGGACCTTTGGGGGTCCATGGCAATTTGATATTGAAGTATACATGTTCTATAATTGAAGTAATAGCAGTCATTCATGAAAAGGTAAAAAAATTACCTCAAAGGATGTACTATCTGATAAATGAATCTTGTGATGGAATAAAATGTTCCCTTATTCTCCAACCTTTTTCTTTGAAGATATTTTACATTTATACTTTTACACAATAACTTTCTAGTATATTTTATTATTTCAGACATGTATTTTAAAGCTGAAATAAGAAGATGTGAAAGAAATACTCTGTATAACCACACCTTGGAATTTTACAGATTAGCAACCCTTATAGAGAAAATAATTAAAATGGTTAGGTGGTTTTTTCTTTCCTGGAAGAGCTAAATCTCTTATAGTCACCATTTTTTAAGGTAATTTTTTCTGAGACCTTTCAGAAGTAGTATACCAACATTTTGCTTAGGGGTAATTTAGGAAAATGGGGAAAGATATTAAGAATGAGTGTTTTTAAACTGGCTATCAGCAGAACCTCTGTCTGTTCTGAACATCTACTCTTAAACAAAAAAACAATAAATAGACTTCCACCACCAAGTAAGATGCACAGGGTTTGAAAAACTTTTTCTCCCATGGTAAAAATAAGAAAAATAAAGATGAAATGAAAATTGTATTTCTCTGTGGGATTAGAAAAAAGCATTTGCAACAAAACAGGGAGAAATCAGCCTTGAGAGTTGAACAGAGCATGGTGCAGCTTCTATAGAGTTCCTAGAGAAAATGCATAGACTTAAGAAGTTCTAAAATCTTTAATCCAAGTTTCCACCATGAGAAACTTTAAAAGATGATCAAATTAAACCCAAAGGGAAAAAAAAAGAATAAAATTAAGAGTAGAAAATTATGAAATAGAAAATAGAGGGAAAAAAAAAATCAAGGTAACCAAAAATCGGTTTTTGGAAAAGAGAAACAAACAAACAAACAAAAAAAATCAATAGAGTTACAACTACAGTGAACAACAACAAAATACGAAAATGCCAATTACCAATAATTACTATAGATTATACAAGCATTCAAAGAATAATAAGGGAATATTATGAACAATTTTATGCCAATCAATGTGACAACTCAGATGCAATGGAGAAATTCTTTGAAAGACACGTTACCAAAACGAAACTAATAAGATCTTGAACAGTATTATACTTAGTAACTTGAATTCAAAATTTAAGACTTTCCCACAAATAAAACATTATGCCCAAATGACTTCACTGGTAATTCTAACAAACATTCAAAAATTATATTGTCACTTCAATAGGTGCAAAAATAACATTTTATCAAATTCCATGTCCATTCCTGATAAAAATTCTCAACAAAATAGGAATAAAAGGGAAATTCTTCAGTCTGATAAAGGTCACTTAGGAGAAAAAGAAATCTACCATCAGCGTCATATTTAATAATTAAATACTTTTCCTTTCTAAGGGAACCAGACAAGCTTGTCTATCCTCACCATTTTTAACAATACTGTAATGGAATTTCCACTAGTGCAGTAAGATAAATGAAAGAAAAATAAAGATTGAAAAGTAAAATGTATTTTTTCAGACAACATAATTTTGTTCATTATAAATCCACAAAAATCTGCAAAAAAAGAAATACTAGATCAAGCAAACTATCCAGGTTGTAATTCACAAGGACAATATATAAACATCAATTGCAGTTTTCTAAATGAAGAACAGTTGGATAATGAAACTTAGAAGCCAAAACCAATCATAATATAATCAAAAAAGGGGATATACCTAGTAAAAATATTTAAGATCTCCATAGAGGTAGAAATGTCCATCAATGGGTCAATTATAAACAAAGTTTTGGTGTGTGTGTATATATATATGCATCCAATAATAAGCTATTAGCAACAAATAACCTACTGTTGATACCTTCAACATCATGAATGAATCTCTAAAATGATTTTACTCTTTTTTTTTTTAAGATTTTTATTTATTTAAGAGAGAGAGAGTTAGAGCATGAGAGGAGAGAGGGTCCGAGGGAGAAGGAGACTTCCTGCTGAGCAGGGAGCCCGATGCAGGACTCGATCCCAGGACCCCAGGATCATGACCTGAGCCGAAGGCAGTCGCTTAACCAACTGAGCCACCCAGGCACCCTAAAATGATTTTACTCTTTAAAATGACTAAAAGAGGGTGCCTGGGTGGCTCAGTTGGTTAAGCGACTGCCTTCTATGAAGCTTAAGAACACGCAAATTAATTTACGGTGTTAGAAATAAGCAAAGTTGGCTTTTGGGTGGGGGATTGCCTGAAAGGGAACATGAAAAAAAAAAATGGAGGAAAATTCTTTACATCTTGATTGGAATATTTATACTGGTGAAAGTTTGTCAAAACACATCATACTGTACATTTAAAAACTGTATTTACTACCTGTAAATTCTATCTCAATATAAAGTGTTTAAAAATTCTGGTTAATATCCTTTCCTCATCTTCTACCACACTGGATACTATCATAAAGCAGGAATGTAGGAAGTGAGTGCAGGGTCAAGCACCTCCTCATCGTGTCCTCCCCCATTGCTCTCTCTTATTCTCTAAATGTTAATTTAATTAGTGCTTCATATGTGCTGGGCGTTGTATTAAGCACTAGGTATAGAACGTCCATTCAGATAGGATTCCTACACCCAGATCACACCAGCTTGCAGATTCCAACTAACGTTATTTGAACAGTGTGTCACCAAACCTCCTGGGTCCACAGCAAACAACAACCAAATGATGGGTAGCTAGCTCTAACCTCATTCCTTGGTCTCTGGAAATTATTTGGTGCAATAAAGAAGTATCTCAAATATAATTCTTTGAACAGAAAGAATTCTTGATGTTCTTGTTGTCTCTGTCACAAACTGTCCTGTGCTCTCAGAGTGATAAATGTGGATACTGCATGCACATTTCACTCCAGTGATAAAACAAAGAGGCAAGGGCAGAGTGTGAAGTGCCTATGGACTAGTCTATGTATTTTTAAATGTATCCTAATAGTTGTGGGAGGCCATTACAACTTTGTGTGTGTGTGTGTGTGTGTGTGTGCGCGCACGCGCTCGGAGCAAAGTAGGATGAAGGGGGACATTACATTTTTTAATCAGTAGAAAGACAAGTTTGGTTTTGCCTTAAAAGAAAGGACTATGATCACAATGTGAGGAAAGACTTGGGGATGAGATATTAAATATAGACTACTTTAAGGCTATTACACTCTGTCAAGAAACTATGAGGGACTAAAAACGGGAGTGGATTTGAGAATACTATTAAGGAAGAAGAATATATAAGAATGATAATGGAAACTACGTACAAAGCAATTTTCTAAGATATTTCGTAGGTTTCTGGCTTGAATGAGCAGGTAGATAGTAGTGCTATTTTCTAAGATAGAATGTAAGAAAAGATTCTTTACCTGGGAACCGGGTTAAGTTCAGTACTTGATAGAGCTTCAGATGATTGTGGGACATCCCGTGAAGCTCTACAGCAAGTAGCCCATTAGTTGAAAGCACAGCAGACAAGGCTGAACTGGAGACAGTTGTGTGTTGGGAGTAACTCCCTTACAAATGCTAGCTGAAGCTATTAAGTTCATCCAAGAGAAATATAGAGTATAAATAGCAGGGGGGGGCAAGCAAAGAATACTGAATAATTTGGACTTTTAAATGGAGTTGTTAAAAAGAGATAAGCCCCTAATAACCGTTCTACAAAGAATGGCCAATAAAGTAGGAGGAAAATCAGAAATCTTATAGAAGCCAAGGGAGAAATACGCAGAGAAAGTTCGTCAACGCGGCACATTGCCTGATTAGCCTTCTCAAGGGACATTAAACCAGGGCCCATTCAACTCAGATCAAACTTAGTGGATCACTTGGTGGCAATGGATATTGCAATGGATAACAGGAATTAGAAATGGAGATATATGTAATTCTTACCATGGCTGAACCTACACCCCACCACAAACCACCTTCTTTCTCCTTTAATATGACATTTGATTAAGTATGAGTATTATCCTCCATTTACCACCATGACCAACAAAAGCCTAGATTTTAAGTGACAGAGTCAGTATCTGAAATAAATTTCACAAATCCAAGCCCATTTCTACTGTAACAGGATAAGAGCATCTCTCCTGCCTCCACCACCATCTTCCTTAGAAGGGCAGCTCAGTAAAAATAGTAAGTTTGGTAGAGGGAATTGCAACTATTTGAACCCACAAATCATAATCAAAACTTGAATAGATATTCTCACTTTGTAATCATCGTGATCCTTAGGAATGGATATCAAAATCTATGCCAAGCATCTTTTCTTTTTTCTCCTTTAGAAAAATGGAGGAAAAAATGTAGAAATGCATGAATAACAACAGAGTGCTTGCTATAGCCAAACAGTTTTAGACACTTCACATTTAGTAACTCCTTTAATTCTCCATCAGTCCTTTAGGTTGGCATTGTTACTATCATTTCATCTCCAGAGATGAGGAAACTAAAGCCACAGACGTGAAATTTTATGCCTGAGGTTTCCACACCTGCATCTGAGTGGATGTCTGCAGTGAACCTAGGATTCGGGTCTAGGCCCTCTAGATCCAATGACTGTACCTGCAAGATTAAAGTCATGCTGCACAATGATCATTCAGGAAGACATAAAAGAACTGCCTAGATTGATTGGCCTCAAGATATGCTGATCCAGGTGTTAAACTGCCTAAAGTTCATTTGTAGAGACTTGTTTCTTGGGGATCAGCTTTGCTTGCTCCAGACATCATCCACCAAAAATCAACTTACTTTTACCTCTCTGTGAATTAGATTAAAAAAACAAAACAGAGGCAGCTGTTGATGAAATGGGTGATGGGCAGAACAAAGAGATGCAAGAGAGGGACTCCGGAAAGAGATAAACAAGGTGGGATGTTTGCGTAGGGCCTTTGGGGTTTAAACTTTCTCATCAATAGATGATAAAGGAGTAGCAGAGCTTAGCCCTAGAATTCAAGCCTCAATTCTAGCTGTTTATGTATCCAACAGAGCAAAACTCCTTTATCTTTTTATTAGTTCCGCTGTTTGTTTCCTAGGTGTGGGGGTACATTTATTCACCTTAATTTAATATTCTGTTTCTGAGACTGGAATTTTGGTAATCCATGACTAATTACCTTTTGTCTCTAGGACGTTGAATAACAGAGTCCATAGCTCTGCAAATTTCAGCTACAAAAAAAAAAAAAAAAAAAGGTTGGGGGGAAGCTCAAAGTTTGGCTGGTTGTTTATAGCTAACTAAGAAAGGAAATGGTCTAATTTGCCAATGAGAACCCTACAGGGTATGTCTGCTAAAAGAGAGCATGAACCAGTGCTATTACCAGGGTTCTGAAAATGATTCAGCTCTATCCTTTGATGCCCTTTTCCCACATCTTTTGGTCATTCTGGTTTTCTCTGCTACTCCTACTTCAAAAAAGGAAAGAAAAATCAAGGTCTGAAACTTCAACCAAGTCTTTTTTTAACAGTAGCTCTAGGAAAAAGTGGGGTGTTTTTTGTTGTTATTTAGTTTCTGGGTTTTGTTGGTTGTTTTGTTTTGAAGAGGGATAGGTAAAAACTGAATATTGGCTTAAAATAAAGATTGTTTGATCTCCAAAACACTTGCTCTACGGGATATCTAATACCATGGAAAACCAAAAGACCGATTCCCAAGTGGATATGCAATATTTTGGGGGATCTGTGAAGTGACATCTTAAATTATATCCTTGATTTGAAATTGTAATTTTTTTTTTAGTAAAATCATTGTATATTTCTCAAGGAGTAAGATGTAATCAAAGAATACATTATATTTAATGTGGTCATTAAGCAGTAAAAAAGCAACTATAACCAAGTAACCAGAAAAGATATTCACTAATCAGAGCTATTCTTTTGCTCTCTCTCTCAATAGTAAATTTAGATTTCACCTAATCAGCTGTATTCATTTAACCTTCAAAGCCAACGTCTTATTGACCTGCACCTTCTTCAGTGTCTACAGGGTGACAAAAGCTACCTGGGCAGCACAAGAAGATGGCCCTTCCAGATGGTGGCAAAAGCTGTGAAGCCATTTACATTTAGACAAAGGCTCACACTACCTGTCCTAACACTCTTCCAACTTTCCCGTGAAGTTAGACTGAGACTTTCTTTTTCCATCTAAGCTCTAATTACTGTTAATGTTCTTGGTGATACTTTGTCCCTCTAAAAACAAGTTAAAGTATAATGATGGGAAGGAACAGATTAACAAGTGATTTTTAACTTTAAAACTGGTGATGCCGATACTACAAATTGGAGGTCCACACAGAAACCATGCCTTCTTTCTGCCTAAAATTCTTCATGGCTCCCTATTGCCTGCAGAATAAACTCCAAATTCCTTAACATGGTATTAAAGGCTTTTTCTAATCTATCTGCAACCCACACTTGCAGTCTCATCTCTTCCATTATCTCACACTGACTCTCTACTACTACTAGAGAAAACATCTGGTGTTTCCATGAGTATATCATGGATTTTTATTGCCCTGCCTTTGTGCATACCTTCTGCTAAATAAAGTCATGCTGGTGAGAGGCAATAGTATCACCTTGGTGACTCTAAGAGCGTGGGTTCTGCCGTCAGATTGCCGGTATTTAAATCTCGGCCGTATCACCTATTAGCTGTGTGACTTCACATAAATAAGTAATCATCTGCAGCTTAGTTTTCTTACTGATAAAAGGAGGGAAATGAGACATCTTTCAGAGGATTGAAAATTCTTAACTCTGTGGTCTCTTCTAAATTAATCATTTGTTTTTCCATTACTGTTCACACCTCTTACTGCTTTTTTTATTCATGCCTTATCAATTTGTACCTTATAGGTATCCATGTCTTAATAACCTACAGTGCCTAAAACCTAGTGTCCATAAGTAACAGACTTACAATGACTGACTTAATTGTAATGCCAAATATAGCTGTAGTACCATGTTATTTAAAAAAACATAAAATGGACCATATTGCTAGTGTCCACTTGAAATATCAGGGATGTGCATGCCAAAAAGCACCAGTAGGCTGAGGTAGCAAGTTATTTGAGATTATCTTAGAGTGATAAGTGATTTTTTGTGTGTGTGGTTTTCTGTAGTTTGCAGATTATTTACAATATTGTTAATATGAAAATGATATATTTTTAAATTTTATTGTTAGAATATATTCATGATAATCATAACGCAAGATCCACCCTCTTAACTTAAGTGCATAATACATTATTGTTTTCTGTAGGTAGGATATTGTACAGCAGATTTCTAGAGCTTATTCAACTTACCCAACTGAAATTTTATGCTCATTGATTGGTAACTGCCTATTTATCCCTACCCCTAGGCTCCTGGTAACCACCATTCCACTCTTTGGTTCTATGAATTTGACTATTTTAGTTACCTCATCTAAGTAGAATAATTCAGTATTAATCTATGACTGGCTTTTTCATTTAACATAATGTCCTCAAGGTTCACCTATGTTGTTGCATTTTACAAAATTTCATTCTTTTTAAAGGCTGAATAGTATTCCATTTGTCTGTCAATGGACATTTAGGTTTTTTTCGTATCTTGGCTATTGTGAATAATGCTGCAATGAACAGGTGAATGTGGGTATGTGTGGAATGAGAGAAAATATTTGCAGAACAAATGGCATGGACATTGAAAATGCTTTAAAGTTCTGATTCATTGGAACCAAAGCTGAAGCAGACTCGAGTAAAAGAGATACAGAATTGGGTTTATAATTTGCTTGGAACTGATGGACAGTCATGATTTGTAACGCCTACTTAATTGCAAAAATATATGCATATCCTGTGTTTTTTGAAGCAGGTATTTTCACTAGCCTGACACTACAGCTCATGAACCATGACTAGAGTAAAATTTAGGTTCACAAATGGAACAAAGAAAGGAGAAACCCTCTAGGCTAAAGAGTAAGAGTCAAGTATTTTGTGGAATTAAATGGAGAAATTAGAAGACATAAGAGAGAGGGAGTTGTGGAAAACTTAACACTGGAATGAAATGATCTGCTAATGGTGCAACATGTGAGGGAATGGGAGTAGACTGATATGCACCTGCTTCTACTGACTGGCTTTGTCTATTTTAATGATTTTTTTTTTTTTTTTTTTTTGCTTTCCACTCTTAATTTTTGTGTTGTTTCTGTTTTTATGTTTTTACTTTGTTTTCTTCATTGAAGGTCTTTGTTTTTTTTTCCTCTTCTTCTTCTACAGATTTCTTATTCTACCCAATGGTTACAACATACTTTTTTACTCCCCTCAAATCTCTGGATTCCCCTCTTCACCCTCACTTAGCTGCTGCCATTGAATGAGAACTACTCGACTTACAATTATTAAACTTTCCTGTACCTATGGCTACACTTTTCCTTCTTTCTTTCTAGTTACAATGGGAGAAATAACTCCTCTGTGTTTGGAATCCCATCTGCTTTGAGTTCTCAAAATTGTCATTGTTTCACTTATCTCTTTCTTCTTATACTTTCAAACCTGACTTTTTTACCAGCTCTTCCCAATTTAGATTTTAATGTGATCACATTTCACCTACATTTGAAAACAAATAGGCTAAAAAAAAAAAATCCCTCATTTATCACTATGGTCTTTTCCATATGCAGGAAAAGAAAAAACTCACTGCTCTATTTTCTCATTATCAAACTTAGCAATAACCAAAAAAGAAAAAAAAAAGGAAAGAAAAAAAAAAACAAAAGTTGTGCTCAGTGTCTCAGAACTGGGTTTATAATTTGCTTGGAATTGATGGACAGTCATGATTTATAAAGCCTCTCCCACTCTTCTTACTTCTCAATAGGTTCCAATTCAGTTCCCGTCTTTCCATTCCACTGGAACTACTCTTACTGAATTCACCAATGGGCTCCATGTTACTAAATCAAATGGAGGTCTCTAAAGCTCATTTTCATGACTCAGTCGCATTTGATACAGTTGATTACTCCTACTCAAGTATTTCTACTTTCTACCTTTGGCCTTCATGATACCACCTCTCCAAATTTTGTTCCCATATCTCTGTCATCTATTTATTGGTCTCGTTATTGGCTCTTCCTTCTGATCTCTACCATTAAATGTTAGAAACTACCAGGATCGATCCTCTTCTAGATTCTCTTCTTCTATATCCTTCTTATATTTATAGAACACTATGTGCTTCTATGATTTCAATTATAATCTGAATGCTGTATTTCTAGAGCTCTCCTATTGCTTCTGATTTCAAGATTCTCATATCCAACCATCTGTTTGACATTTGGATAGCTCACAGTCATCTCAGATTTAATATGTACAAAACCTCTACTCACTCTGTAAATGACACCATCTTCTACCCAATTCAAGCTAAAAACCTGGCAGATTTGCTCTCCCTTCCACTTATATCCACTTAATCACCTGGTATTGTTGATTCTGTCTTGTAAATGTCTCTCAAGTACATCCACATCATTCTATCTTCACTGCTAATAATACTTTTAAAGTTATAAACATTTCTATTGTATTTCTATAACGGCCTTCTAACTGGCCTCTAGAATTTTCTTAACCTATTCCTTCTTGGGTATTGCTAAATCCATGACTTCCATGAAACATCAAGACATACAATATGCTAAATACTGGGGCAAATACTGTAGATACTCCAGTGAATTTAATTGTGGGCCTGGGCTCTGCTACAGATTAATTTATAGCTTTGTTTAAGATGGTGGCAAGTAAAGGGGAAAATAGATTATTTGACTAATAACAATTTCACATCTTGTTCAATGTTCTCGCGGTTTTAGACCAGAATAGCCAATGGCCTATACACAATTTGAATTCTATCTAAATGTCACAAGTCAAATTTGTTCTTTTCTCCCTCAGATAGCCTAGCACCAGAGTAGTTATTTTCTTACTGAAACTTTGTAATAGCTCTGTGAAAAAAGGAACAATTGTCACACCTTTTAAAAGCGAGGAATTAATGTGCATAATGAAAAGATTGGAAAATTAGCCAATGTCTCATTTGACATTGAGCTACAATGGTCTGCATTCAGAGCAAGAACCTACAACTTCTGCGTGGGTGGCATATGAGAGGTGTGTAGTTCAGTGGAATTAGAGACTGCTTTATATAAGGGGTCATTTGTGTTGAGGCTTGGGTGCTCATAATTCAGGTGGTGGCTTAAGACAGTTTAGTAAAATTTTAAAGCTAATGAGATGATCTGGTCCAACACTCCATTTGCAAAGAACAAGAAATTAAAGTTGAAAGGTTAGATGATTTACTTGCCTGAGATTACACAATAAGGCTTTTTGAGATCTAGGACCTAGATCTGGCTCTCTCAGTCCAATGCTTATTTCAATGCACATTCCTCTCTGCTTTCTTTTAGGCTTTTTTGCTTTATAAGAGGACTTTCTACACATTTCCTTCAAATTGCAAACTTGTGGTGTGAGCTTTTAAATATATTTATAAATATTCCAATTTGAAGTAGTTTATCTTGGAATTTAAATGTTTACATAGGAGAAAGACAATAATTGACAATGTCTTCTCAGGGTGTCAGGAACAGTCTAATAATATTAATAAAAACAGAAGAGTCAGGAAGTGATTTTGAATGACAAGAATCTGGCTGGGGCTGCTTGTCTAACTCAATCAGGTCCAGGCTTAAGGCAAACAAACAAAAGGCCAGGCCCAGAAACAGAGTGCTAAGTGGGTTAGAGATTCTGACAGAAAATGCAGTGCTCTGGCTAGTTCCCTGAGAGAGAAGTATTAGGGCACATTAAAAGACTCCTCAGAGCTCCTGGATGACTCAGTGGGCTTTCTCTTGTCTGACATATTTCACATTGAAGAAAACCTTACCCCTTTTGTGCCAGATGGAATATTTCCAGAGTTAGTTCATTAATAATTTTGGTAAACAAGCCCAGACAATGCACCCCTTAATTGTGATCATTATATTGTTAACATTTTCAGAAAACGCAACAGTCTGATTAGATGATATTTATCCATGCTCTTCTCATCGGCCACGGCATCCCCTAGAGGACTTCTCTTTTCATGGATCTGAAGCCAGAATTTAGCCTAATTTCAGGGCCCATGACCCTATGTGCTTCTCTCAGGTCTCCTCTTTAGAACAGGGAAAGGAGTGGACTAAAGACCTGTGGATAATTAAACTCAACAAAGAACAAAAGGACCAATCAAGCTTATCCTTGAGTCTTACCCTCTTTTATTCCAACAGATATTGTAGTTGTCTCCTGTTCCATGATTCTACAATTTGTGTATTTTATATGTATAATTTATATGGCCTGAGGTTAGGACTATACAGTCCATGTGTACAGGTGATTAGTCATGTTTGACAAGCTTGATGAGGAAATAATGGGAATACATTATTGGGTACCAGACATTTAAAGCTTAAAGGCCTCAGGATTGATGGCTTTCTCAATGAGAATAGGCATGACAAATTGCTTATGTGATTTTAGTCACAGTAACACTTTTCAGAGGATCATATAGATGGACATGATCTTAGATGCTGGGATTTTCATGAATCTAATGTAATGGCCATTTTCCTTTGTATGTGACTTACGTCTATGTCAATAATGCTTAGGGTGGAAGCCATGTTGAGTTGCCTGCATTTTAGCCACATGCTGATTTACCATTTGGGTAGAATTTCTCCCTGACAGGGAGAAGCTTGAGAGGTCATGAGAACCTAGAGGAAGGGCAGCTCACCCTAGGGTGCAGGGTCAGGGAAGACTTTTCAAAGGAGATAGCATCTGAGATGTTTGGGTTTGGGAACAAACACAAATGTGAATTTCTAGTGGAGTAAATGAACCATTTTATATTGATAGGAAGAAGGATCATAGTTTAATTTTTATTATATTAAATAATATCCCATTATTAAATAGAATTTGACTTGTTCTTTTGATGATGGTATCAGGATTGAAAAAAAGTTTGACTAAAATAAGATGTGAATTAGGAACTGGATCTATAATAATTTATTTAAAGATAATGGAAATGGAAAATATCAAGGTCAAATGGTCAGGATCTCATAACATGCTTTCAAATTAGTTTCTTTTATCAAGGCTTTCTCTAGGATGGAGGTGGTAGTTAATAGTTATCAAGTAACAAAATCAGATGTAAATGCATAGTGGCTCATGGGATAAGGATTCTTAGAATGGGTAATGGTGTTGCGGTATTTCAATTACGCACATATTTAGCTCTAAAACGTGGAATTCTGCCCTCCCTCTAGAATAAATTGGCTGAGAATAATTTGGATCAGAGACTGCTAAGCAAAAATTATCTACAATAGGTCATGAAATATAAAATCGTATCAGAAGTCTTTGGATTTGTTAGGGGGGTAGTCTGGAGCAACATGTATAGATTTTCTGAGTACCTGTGTTAAATATCTAAAGTGAGAGGATGATAGTAAAGATGATGAAGATAATAATGCCTTACTATCATAATTTAAAAGCTCAGAGTTTTAATTTTCTCTGTAAGAAAAAGTAACATAACTACTTTAAAATGAAATATATAGGGCTGCATAATTTGATGGGGTTTAAAAAGCTATTTAGCATATTATAGACATTTATGATTGTGCATTTATTGAGTAGGTCAGGGAAGGTGTTATAACCAGAGTGCTGATTGCAGATGATAATTGCATTAATCACTCTTACTTTTACAAATATAATTCTCTGCTGCACTCGTTGAAATAAAAGGTCAGATATTTTCCATTATAAAATTCATCCATGCAAGAGATTGTGAGAAAAAAATACCCAATTAAAGAAATAGAGAAACAACTATCTTCCCATCATATAAAAATATCCACAGTCAATGCTCAATGTTTCTGGTTTTCTGTACATTGCTTTCTTATTTACATTATGTAAAGAGTTATGTGCATATTATATGAAGAACTTAGTGTACCCTTTTTTTTAAATTTGTCATAGCAACAAATATTTTCTATATTAGAGTATTCTGAGTGAATATGAAGAGCAGTTTTTACAACTGTGTAAGATTGCATCCAGAGGATGTTTATCCATTTGGTATTGTTAGATATTTATACTGCTTATCTTTCATTTGTATAAATAAAGCTAGAAAAATACCATGTGTTTAATGCTTTTCCTATAATTAATTTTTTTGGCTTAGAATAACCTCCTAAAAATATGTTATCAGGTCAAAAAAATTTGCTTCCCAAAATATTTTCACATAAATTCAGATCAGTAAAACATGAGACAGCATTTTTTTTAACAATATATAAGAATGCTGAATTTTGTTTACGTTTTTATTGAATATTTTAGATAAATAAGCATTGCATAAAAATATTTTTGCTTCTTAATTTCCAGGAGTTATACGTATTTCTATTTCTGGTCTTAGCCATTCTATTGGCCAGAATTTGTAAATTATTATTAGGTAAGGTATAGACATGTGTAGTACAGAAAGCTCACAGCTTTTGGCTTAGGAAAATCTGACTGCAAAACTTGAGTGTGATCATATGACAGGAGCTTGGCCAAATTACAAAACACTCTGTTTCAAGTCCTTTGTGATAAAATAGGGATAATATTTGTTACATCCAGATTAGTTTGAGAATTAGCACAGATCTTTATAAGAGGCTGGCATGGGGCACCTGGGTGGCTCAGTCGTTAAGCGTCTGCCTTCGGTTCAGGTCATGATCTCAGGGTCCTGGGATCGAGCCCCACATCAGGCTCCCTGCTCCGTGGGAAGCCTGCTTCTCCCTCTCCCCTCCCCCTGCTTGTGTCTCTCTCTGTCAAATAAATAAATAAAATCTTAAAAAAAAAATAAGAGGCTGGCATGTATTAGATGTTCAGTAAGTGGTTACTTTTATTATTCTGATTGTTGTCTCTCTCGCTATCACATGTTTATATTGGGATAGCCACAAAATATGGCAGGGATGACTAGAGACTGAACATGGTATAGTTAGTTTTTGAACAGAGGCTGTCCAGCCAAGAAATAGGTTTCCCAGTAATTCTTCCCACACAACTCCTTTGCATGTAGGTGGGGCTGGTCAGGTGATGCTTTCAGGGCCCATCCCATTGAAACATTTTGGAAACCCACCACACGCAGTCTCTTAACCACTCCCGATGATCGGGTTTGCATGTTGATTCCCAGGTTGACTACATGAGGATAGCAAAACCTCTGTCATCCTAGATCCCAGAATGACTGTATGAAGTAGAATTCCCTCTTTTTCTGCTGTCACCTGACTTCTACTTGGGGTGAGAAACCAAGTGATAGTGTTAACCCTAAGACTCCAGGATTTTTGTTATACTTCTAATGTTCCCTTGTACTTAGAGGAATTGCCCTTAGAAGTGGTGTGGTGTCATAAAATAAATGAAACTACATAGCATTGGCTCAATAATTGGATAATGGGTAACAAGGAAATGGATATTGGTGTCTGGAAAGCTGATTAATGTTATACAATGACAAAATATTGGGTTAAATTGTCACACAATAATTTGGAGGGCAGAGCAGAAGACCCCATGCCTTTGAATCTCAGGAATGAGGACAGAAATAGAATGTTAGGCGTTACTATAGGCTGCATTTAGCAAGCATTAGATGAAAGACAGATCAATAATTGGCCAGTCTGCAAATTTCTTAAAATTGCAGGGGGCTGAGGTGGGGGATTTCCACTCAATCAGAAATCCAGCTGAAAGCAGTTTGCCATCTCCTAACCATTTTCCCTGGATGTTGACAAGTTATTTAGGAAGAAAGTCAAAGAGAAGACTGATTACGTGAGGTACGCTGTTGGTCTCCTTTTTCAGGACAGGACAAGCAGTGGAATAAGTCTCTACTACCTACATTCCATTGGTCAGAGCTCAGTAAGACGATCCCTTGTTTCCATAGGGCTGTAAAATAAAATAAAATTCTTGCCAGGACAGTTTCTTCCCAAAAGCTCAACTCCAAGGAAGTAGAGTCAACATTTTTGCTTGACAAATACTTAATTCCACCATAGCTATTAGATTAGGCCTCTAGTTATTCAGGATTTTTCTGTAAGAAGAAAGTACTTAAACAGTAGGCAGATTATATGGGGATTTTTAATCAGCAAGTCAATAATGGGGGAGGGGTGGATAATCTCAAAGGCCACCACTCTATCGTGGCACTCCATTACCAGTGTTGAAGGGAATGTGATGGGTTTTGGACTCAATGGGGGCTTGTTTCTCTATCTTAAAGGCAGTTCATGTACCTGGTTCCTGAAGTTCAGTTCTACGTCTGTGGCCATGATATTTGATTTTCTCATTGACCGTGACTGAGATTTGCTCTCTGGCTAGGCTGTCCTTTATCAGCCCGCAGTAACTAAAAGCCTGTTCATGCTGGGCTTCTGCCCCTTTTCTAGTTGAGCAATCCCTTATAGAAAATATTCTCAATGGGTCTGCCTGGGATATCTATACTCGGATTTGTTCGGGATTTTGTAGTCAGATTTGAAGGCAAGAAATGAAAGGTTTAAGGTCTATAAGGGAAACTAGGCTTTCAAAGCATACATTTTCCATGAACTCAAGAACCTTCTTCCACTTTGTCAGAAATGCCCTTCTACTGGAGAATAAAGCTCCATTAGGTGGTATTGCCTTGACACATTTAATAGTAATAGGCCTACAGACAGGAGACCGATGCTCCTGCACTTGAAATACGCAGCTGGTGTGCCAGAACTAACATCTCCCGTCTTTGCTACCCTTGGTTTCATTAACCTTCAGATCTCCTTTTATTATTGTCTTAAACTAATATTATTCCCCCAAGAGTCTGGCATGAACAACAGAACATGAGCAATATCAATAACTGTGTTAACCAATTAAGCTATCATTTAATGGAGGCCTAAAGTTTACCCTAAATCTGAGATAGGTATGGAGGTCAAACTACAGGACCGCATCTTCACTCATGTGATACAATTTCCTAATTTATCTTTTTCCTCATGCCTAGATAATTTTGTTCAATCAGCATGAAACATGTTGTTATAATTTCTAATGACGTTATATATTCGAGTCCTCCTAAAAGCGCACTGGAAAAATGGAATAGTAGCCCCCGTTATTTTAATCTCTTCCGTGATCTTATCAAGCTTAAGAACATGACTTATTCTACTAATATTTTGTATTTGTTAGGAATATGGTAGAGAATTAGGAAGTGGGATATCAAAAAAATATAGAAAGATCTCTGAGTACTCCATTTATTCTGCCCAATATTTCATTTCTAATCCTTGTTTCGAGTGCTTTATCTAGCTATTCTGAAAATTCCTCCTTTTCCTCAATTTTATTTGGATATGCAGATAGATGTTCTTGGTGGTCAATAGCAGTTTATTATAAAATGGAGTTAATCATCAAATCAACAGTTTCCTACGCACACACTTAGCATGTGCCTGGAGAAATCGCTTTGTGGACTCATTCTCTCCTGTTATGTGGCAGCAGCTTACCAGGTGCTTTGGTCAAGAATGTGTTTCTTTAGGGTGCCTGGGTGGCTCAGTCAGTTAAGTGTCTGCCTTGGGCTCAGGTCATGATCCCAGGGTCCTGGGATCGAGCCCCATGTCGGGCTTCCTGCTCAGCAGGGGAGCCTGCTTCTCCCTCTCCCTCTGCCCCTCCTCCCTTCTCAGTGTCTCTCTCTCTCTAATAAATAATTTTAAAAAAAGAATGTGTCTTTTTGGAAAGCTCACATTTTCATAATTTCAAGTCCATATCTCAGTGAGAGGAGGTCAGGAAACCTGCTTCGAATACAAAAGTCATAAGCAATTTTCTCCCCTTTTCTAACAGAAACATGCTGTTGCTATACTGGGGGACAGGTTTTTGTTTGTTTGTTTTTTAAGTAGGCTCCATGCCCAGCGTGGAGCCCAAAGCAGGGCTTGAATTCACGACCCTGAGATCAAGACCTGAGCTGAGATCAAGAATCAGATTCTTAACGGACCAAGCCATCCAAGAGCACCAGTTTTATTATTTTTTATCTAACTTTCATTTCTTTTGTTACATCCTTTAATTGTATAATTTTTTTCATTTTCATCTTTTTGCTGTTGTTCGTACTTGCTCTCCCCTACATTCCATGCTCAGAACACATAACAGTGCAGCAATAGCTACTATTCTCCCTTTCCATTCAATACAAATGTGCATTTTTTTGTCAGTCAAGCATGCTTCTGGAATCCACTACCATAACCAATCAGGACTCAGCTTCTGCAGCCCAAAAGTTAATTCTAATTCCTAAGACAGTTGTTTATTAGGAAGTTAGACCCCTACAGGCTGCCTTTTCTAAAAAAAAAAAAAAAAAAGGTGGGGGGTCATATGTGTTTTGCATAACTCAAGGTTATGGAAGATAATATATTAACAAGTACAAAGTTAACATTTTTATTGTTATCATTTTATTACTATTGGGATGAAAGAAGTTATTGCTTTATAGGCAATCAGATCAATACAGTCCCAATTTGGGGACCAAACTTACATGCAGTAAGTCATCTGTTCATATTATATGATTTCTGGGATGCTGAACAGGGACCAGTGAAATAGACTTCTCCCTCCTGCTCACTGGTGCCTGAAGGTAATTCCCTTGAGTGTCATTATTTTGACTTAAAGTATTTTAGTCCCTGTTAACATGCAAACAGCCCTGGGACCATCGACATATTTACGTAGTACCTGCATGCATGATATTTTCAGTACTTTTCTTATGCCCGAGTTTCATTATTCAGAAACTAAGACCTTGAAGGGACTGGAAAGGTTTAGAGCAGTGTTAAGTACCATAACACTGCCATATTTCCAGGACACTTTTTGCTTCTGAAGTTTAGGAAGCTTGTTTCCTAGTGACTTGTAATTTTTTATATTCATGACTAGTCATTGGAACCTCTGGCCACTAAATAATGTAACCCTTTAATTGAATGTAAGGGAAAACTCTGGTGGAATGTTGAAGCATTTTACCATCCCTCCCCAAGCCCCCCCGCACCCCCTAGCTGGAAAGCAAGCATTACATTCAGATGCTAAATTGTGACAGGTACATTTCTAGTGGCAGATGGCTCTTTGGAAGTCTTCCCTGGTTGGGAAAACTGGCAGTTCTAAAGTCACCTCTGGTTAGTCATATGGCTGGCTTGCTGATGGGCTGTCTGAAGCATCCAGCAGACTTTGAGAATCATCAAAACATATTTGATTCACATTGAATCTTTGGTGTCACTGTAAGCAATGGAGTTACTTCTTCCATCAAAAGTGCCTAAGAGGGGCACCTGGGTGGCTCAGTGCTTAAGCATCTGCCTTCGGCTCAGGTCATGATCCCAGCGTCCTGGGATCGAGCCCCGCGTCGGGCTCCCGGCTCAGCGGGAAGCCTGCTTCTCCCTCTCCCACTTCCCCCTGCTTGTGTTCCCTCTCTCGCTGTGTCGCTCTCTGTCAAATAAATAAAATCTTTAAAAAAAAAAAAAAGTGCCGGGCGCCTGGGTGGCTCAGTTGGTTAAGCGACTGCCTTCGGCTCAGGCCATGGTCCCAGAGTCCCGGGATCGAGTCCCACATTGGGCTCCCGGCTCGGCGGAGAGCCTGTTTCTCCCTCTGACCCTCTCCCCTCTCATGCTGTTTCTCTCTCTCTCTCTCTCAAATAAATAAATAAATAAAATCTTTAAAAAAAAAAAGTGCCTAAGATTTTAGAGTGAGACCTAGTTCAATATTTTGCTTTTGAAATATCAGAGCCCTCCTCACCAATTCCCATGAAGTATCAGATAGCCAAATATTCCTCCCTTGGATAAAGGTATCAAGACAGATTTCCCAGCTCAGCTGGTGGTAACTGGGCTGAAAACTACTTCCCTCCTGAATCATCTCCTATAAGGGCCTAAATAAACCTTTCTACTTGAGCCCAACTCACTTCAAGAGAAGTTTTTCACAGCTGTGTGGCTTTGGAGGCCCTGGGGACTCAGCTGCACAATATGTTCATTTTCTTTGTGCAAAGTATTTGAGAGACAACTCTGAAAGTATAATGTTTTTAACAAAGTCTTAATGATGTAAGATGTTTCTCAGAAGGAAATTTGTGAGCAGGTCAATGTCTTTACCTTTGGAAACAATAGGTCTGTCTTCATCTGCACCAAATGTTTATTTTATAATTTCCTTTATGGCTAAATATTGGGCCAAAGGATTAAACCAGTGAGTAAGACAAAGGTAGTAGTGGTACATATAAAACATTGTAGCAGATTTGTGTTCTTACAAATTGCAAACATAACTGGGTTTTTGTTGTTGTTGTTGTTGTTTTTAAAAGAAAATATACTTTCTCATATACTTATTTCCCCCCCCCCCCCCCGGAGGTGTAAATAGCTTTGTAGTCCTGAAATGGGTATAGGTCATGAAATATGATTTTGTTGGTAAAATTGAGGCTACATAAATATTTATATATGAAGTGGTTCTAGTGGAAAGGGTCACTTGGGGGAATCAGAAAGACCGAGTATTTTTCTGGCTTTCTCACAACGTAAATTAGCAATTTTGGATGAGCTCTGCAACTTCACCAGACCTCTGCTTATTCATCTGTCATTTGGGTACTGAAGTAGTAACTTACAGATTTCTTGGGAGGCTAAAATGAGATTAAAGTAGTAAAGGTACCTGAAAATTTTAATGTGGTATCTAAATGTAGTTATTTAGTATCTTAGACATCATTAGGAAATCATTTTTCTTGAATATTTAATCATGGATATGATTAGTCCTGAACATAATTATGCCTCTCAGATCAAATTTCATCTGGATTTAGTCTGTGCATTAAAAAAAAAAAAAAAACAACCCCCCCCCCCGCCACCGAGTTCTACTTTCCAATAGATTGTTTTCCATCTATGAGCTTTTATTCTTCCGAAACTCAGTTTCAGTCTCAATAAGAGTTTTTTTTTTTTAAAGATTTATTTATTTTTTGAGAGAGCGAGTACATGAGAGGGGGGAGGGTGAGAGGGAGAAGCAGGCTCCTCGCTGAGCTGGGAGCCCGATGCGGGACTCGATCCCGGGACTCCAGGATCATGACCTGAGCCGAAGGCAGTTGCTTTAACCAACTGAGCCACCCAGGCGCCCCTTAATAAGAGTTTTATAGTAGCACCAGTTCACAGGAGTTTTGTAAGGAGTAGGTTTTTGAGCTGGTATATAAGCATATACACATTCACCATATTTTAGAATTTATGAAGTGTTATGCTAATCGTAATTGTAATGCCACTCTACCTTTAAAGCACTCACTCCTCAATATATTGCATGGTATCACAGTGAAGGAAAAATGCATATAAATCAACAGCAGCAGCTGGGACAAATTAGCCTCTAGCCACCCATATAGTACAGTTGGTTTTCTGGCAACACTTTTAGCTTTCACCCTATTTTAAGCCTCAGGGTTTGGGGGGGGGGAAAAAAATCAAAGCTAGTTCACACAAATGTTCCAAAGTATCCTGGTCTTGTATGTTTCATTTTTAAAATTCCATTGTAAACTACAAAAACAACAGACTTGAAGTTGATTATTTTATTTAAGGGGATTCTTTTCATTTGGAGCACATTGGTTAAATATTAAACCTTCCTGATTGCTAGACAGACTGCTGATTAAAATCTTTAATGGTACTATGGTCCATTTCATATAAGGAAATAGTTTCTAGAAGTCTTCAGACTAACTAATATTTCAGTGGCCCACATCTATGTTTAGCCATCCACATCTATAAAATCTCTAGCCGTGTTTCTAGAAGGTAAAGTTTAATATTGGGTTTTCATGGAAATGTGCTCTTTAAAGCTAGATGAGGAAAGTGAGAAAGCAGACTAGAGACTCTTGTCAGTTACAACTCTAAGTGATAGGAACAACTTTTTGTTTGTTTTGGTCTCTGTATCTTCCGCTCTTCTATTCCTAGCCAGTGAGCAAGGCCCACTATTTCCTTGTGGTGTGAATTTTGCAGAGCGGAAAACAGCATTGTTTTAGAAGACAAAGAATCTCATGGCCTCTGATAAAAGATCTGGGAGAGAAAGGCAGGGAGCTTTAAGGCAAACAGAAAAGAATCTGCTCCGCCTGTGAGCTGCTGCAGAGAAGCACCCTGGCTTTGGCAACTTCTCTGGGGCCCCCAGGATGCAAAGGGAACAACGTATTTGCAGCCCGAGAAGGAGAGGCTGAGGCATGAGGAAGGCCAGGCCTTGGCAGAGAGATCAGTGCTGTGTCATGGTGTACTTACTGTTGACAAAAGCACAGTTCACTGATAGTCTTATGCTTCTCCACATCCTGAAAAGACACAGAACAAAAACAAACACAAAAGAGGAAGAAGAACTCTCCTGAAACCACCACAAAGAGCAACTGTTTTACATTTAAATGGTTCATCAATACGTATGTTGCAAAATAGAACATTCCTTTTCTATTAAGAATTCTGGTTATATGTATACATATATGAATGTATTTCATATATTTATCTAATGTACTCAAAGAAGTACATTTAAATAAAATCTTTTGGAAGATGTAGGGAAATAGCTCATTGTTCCAAAAATTGGTAAAAAGAATGGAGGATTTTTATCCTGAGTATCTTGTCTGGAGTATGGCTTAGACATGAAAATTTTGCCAAGTTCCTTGTGTAGCCAAGGTTGAGGACTAGGATTCTATCAATTTGCAAGATATCTTGAAGTACAGAGGAACACGGCAAATGACATCATGAAGATGGAATCAGCAAAGTCTCAAATGTGAGATACTCTATAGTCTTCTTCTAAAGTACGGCCCATGCGCCAGCAGCTTTGGCCTTAGATGGGAGCTTATTAGAAATGCAGACACGGACAGACACATTTCACAGAAGGAATAGTATCTGAAAACTTTCTCATTTGAGCTTCCGTAGGTAGTATTTCCCAGACAGCAGGATCAGCATGGACAAAGAAAATAAATTATGAAAAGGCTTGAAATACTCTTGGATGGTAATGATCCAATGTGGAGAAGAGAGTGCATGGCAAGTGCATGGCTTGGAGATGCACATGAAGTAAAAGGAGCCAGAAGAGGACGGTAGATCACAAGTGCCTTGTTCATCACTGTATGTCAGGCATCTGGCGCAATGAGTGCATAGTGAATAAATGAACGGTCTCATTCTGGGGTCAGTTAGGAGCCATCAGATCTTGAATGTTGCTGACTTAATTGTAGTTTTAGAAAAATAGCAATGTTGACAACATGGAGAACGGTGGAGACGTATAAACAGCTGATGAATGGAACAGAATAGGTTAGGAATGTAATGGTAGGTGTCTAAACTGGAGAGGTTCCAGTGTTAGCAAAATCCTCGAATGGGACTTGGAGGGACTGTGTCTGAAAGGGATGGCGATTGAGGATTCTAAGGCTTTAACTGGTAAGACTGGGTATATGTTGGAATTTACTGTGGCACAGGAAAACAACAAAAGCTTTTCCTTGAAAAGGACTGATAAATTCTATTTTGAACAAGTTATACCTGAGATAGTTGAGGTCAGAATTAGAATGATAAATCTGGAGCTACCTAGGGATGTCAGAAACCCTGTGTGCGAGGCCTTTGCATATAAACAAATAATACAGAAAAGATAATAGCTTACTTTCATTGAATTATTTTCTAGAGCCAGACACTCAATAGGTTTTATTTAGAGGACAATTGAAGTCATCTAATAGAAGTGGATAAAAAATAAATCCCTAGAGGAAGGAAACATGAGCTAAGGCAGTATCTTGAATTTAACATTTCTTATCCTTACTACAATCTCCACAATGTCTCCTCTCCGTTCTATATGCTTGTGAAATGCAAGTGTATACACTCCAAACCTATAATCCCCTTCCAGCCTTACTTGCTTCTTTCTTAGTTGGGTTCCTTGACCCATCTCTTCAACAACACGTCTGATAACTCCTAGGAATTCCTCCATCTCCGATCCTGAGTGATCCTGAGGGAAGCCTTTATTTTCTCCATTCCCAGATGCTGAAATGATCAGAAATGCTAGAAAATAATTCAGTACTGTGTAGATTTATGCCTTCATTTTTTATTCAGCTATTTTAACAAAGAGCTATTAAAATTTTGTCATGGGCCAAACACATTAAAGGAGCTAATATACAGCGGGAATGAAACAGAGCCACTGTTATCATGAGAGGAGATATATATTATACACGTTAAGTCAGTGGTGGTGAAAAGTCCTAGGAACAAAAAGCAGAATATGGAGATGAAAAGTGGAGTAGTATGTGTGCGCGAGTGAGTGCATGCTTGGAGGTGTGTGTGTGTGTGTGTGCTGTGTGTGCGCGCGTGTGTAGCATTCTAGTTTAAAGATGCTCATTAAAGGAAACTTCTCTGATAAGGAGTCTCTTTCTGGGAGTCTCTTACACCCACTTACTAATTGTGCACATTATAAAATGTTCAATGCATCTTTAGTTTCTCTTTCTACATAATTTTCCTGTCAATTTTAATGATTTGTGTGGTTTCTACTTTCACCATTATGCCTAAAATTATCAAAAGTGAATTTCTAGATCTACTTTTATTCACACCTGAGTTCTGCCTCCCTTTTATTAACTGCATGTGGAAAGTTTTTACCTGATAATTCTTCAAGTTTCGTACTCAGTAAGTTGAAATGCAAAACAATTATCTCTCTTTCCTAACCTAGCTTTCTTCTGGTTTAATTTTATGATGATTATCACCATTTTCTAAGTCACTCAGGATAAAGTCAACTTCAATTTCCCTCCCTAATATTACATTTATTTAAACTAGGTTTCACATTTTAAAATTCTTTTCAGATTCTCATCCAAATAGATGGTTTACTCTTCATATGGAGAATGACAGAATATTACCCTGCAACAGAGGCAGGCTTCCAGGCATGAAGGTCTGGAAAGTTACATGAAATCATGTTTCCCTTATCCCATAAGCACTGAGGAGACATTGAAAGGTTTGGACAGGGCAAGGTCCATTTTGTGTTATGTTGAGATCACTCTGGTAGTCTAATGACAGATTTAAGGCAAACAATGGGGCTCTTGTAATGGACAGAGAAGTTGCGGGACTGGCCTTGGAAGAGTACCAAACATATCATTACCAAATAAGCCATTCTGCATCATTAATTTGAATCCTTATTCCAAAACCATAAGTCAACCCCCACTTCAAATTAAACGGCAAAGAGCTCAGATTAGTATTCAAGTTCTTCACAGTCTGATCCCATTCTGAGTTTTGACTTACAATTCCTACTATTTAAGTATTCCCAAACTTGACTATTCTCCCATTCTTGAGAATACCCAGGATTTTATTTTTTCCTGCTTTTTTCTTTATCATTCTCATACAAGGAATAACCATTAGTGTAAATGTCACTCCTGGCACTCTGCTAATTTATCAAGACTCTGCTCAAAATCCATCCTTTCTACAGAAACTTCCTTAACCCTAAATGGAAAAAAATTTCTCTCTTACTCAGTGACTAAGTTTTTATGCTTTGTTTTCTACTCTCACATTACTTATTAATACTCTTGCTTTATTTTATATATCTGTATGCTCAATCTTCTCAACTAGGTTACAATTTCATTATCAATAGGATAATTTGTTTTTAAAGATTTATTTATTTATGAGAGAGAGAGTGCGCGAGCACAAGCATGAGTGGGAGGGGCAAAGGGAGAGGGAGAAAGAATCTCAAGCAGACTCTGTGTGGAGCATAGAGCCAGATGCAGGGCTCAATCTCACAACCCTGAGATCATGACCTGAGCCGAAATCAAGAATCGGATGCTTAACCAAATACACCACCCAGGCACCCTGGATTATTTTATATTCTTTCAACCTAATTCATTATTTTGGTCATATGAAAGAGTCAAATAATGTTAGTAGATTGGAATAATGTTAATAAACAAAGGCAAATTAGAGATGGCTCAAAACAAGGATCAGGTCCAAATTTCATCATGTGGAAGCTAAAATTAAGTTCTACTACTTAGATTTGTCCTAGATCAACCACACTTCCACATGAGGTTCCTAAGGAAAAAAAAATAATCATGGAAAAAGTGTGCACAGAATGTTTTTTTATTCTAAGCTGAGGCTCTATTTTCCAGTCTTAAAGCAATTCCCTAGTGAAACAGACTTGCCCACATGAACTTGTTTGCCTTCCCCCAAAAAATAAACAGGGGGAGTGAAAACTAGACAGAGCATTCATCCCTAAGGCCCAGAGAAAATCTCCAAGAACCATTGTATTTTGGAGGCAGTATGGAAGTCAGAGTAGAGTAGGTGGTGGGGGGCGTTGGGTAGGAAGAAAAGAAGGTGGAAAAAGACAACAGAAAAGCTAGACTTCTCAAAGGAAAAACAACCCCATCTATCCCCATTGGATTTTTCCACCATCCTCTTAGAAATTGCCACCAGAGAAGAGAGAGAAGAGAGATCATCCTCATGTGAACTGGACTTTTTAAACCCTTGCTCACAAAGCCCCTCTAATAAGCATAGTCCACAATAAAATTTGAAGATCTTGATTCATCGTAGTTACAATCTTTCTTGAGGGATGGGAAAGGAAGGGCTGTTCCTCTCAGCTTGCCTTACCTAACTTAGATTCTCTACTTCCCCTTTACCTTTTGCAGGTGGGGGGGGGGCGTGGTAGGGGACACAAATCTGTTCTGATTCTTGAAGTTTTCAGTTTTCTAGGGTAACTCTCTGGATGGGCAATTTAGGAACACACTGGTAACCTGTAAAAGCAGTGTCTTTATAGTCCTTGGTGACTGAGAAGGGTTTTAGCTAACAGAGTTACAAGGAGAGTGTGAGGTTAAGCAGAGAGTGACTATGGTGAGAATAGTCATTCAATAAAGATTTGGGAGTAGTTAATGAAGGGAAACAAAATAGTCTGGTCTTTGTATTACGGCAGCTTGTCATTCAGTCTTTTTGGTGATAAGACAATCTGAAATTTTCTGGGAAAAAACGTCAATATGGCTTCTGGGGATGTTAAGACATTTAATATTCAACAGTGGTACCTCACAAATATAGATTATTTCAACTTCGACTCCAGTATCTGTTTTTAATCTTGATTCACATAGTTAAGGAATACAGGCTAGTGGACCCTTTCTCTACTGAAACATTTTGTTTATTTTTCCAACTCTCATTGCCTATTCTCAGATTTTTCAAACAGAAATTGTACCAGCAAGTCTTTTACCAAACAGGAAATTTTACAGAATTGCACAAGTTTTACTATAGAATCTTTCTCCTATTGCTATTTTTTTCTCTATTAGAAATTTAGGACACTTGCTAATAAAATCAGCCCTATAAAAGCAGAGATATTTCCACATATTCTAATATTTAACTAGTTCAGCCTCAATTCACTTTGTTTGCTCAGAAGTTTCTTGAGAGACAGAAGTAAAAGTCTTAAAAAAAAGTGAAGAAATATATTTTCAAAGACAAAAGTGCTAGATTGTTTTTCTTCAAACAAAAAGCAGCTACCCAAGAATGCTTACATTCTTTCCAATATAGTTGACCTTTAAAATTTCATTTCTTGGAAAAGAAAATGAAAGATGTCTGCTTTGCAAACTTAAGAAAATCATTTGGAGACATGTGGGAGGCAAGTGACACATCAGGGCTCCTCTTACAGGCCCCAGTGTAGTGGGCTCCAAAAGCCATGAGGAAACAGAGTACAGCTTTCCTCCTCACTCCCTCCATCCTCCATCCAGATGGCTTCCTTGTTAAGGATGGGGAAATCATTTCTCCTTTGCACTTGGCTAAAAGTAGAATTTGTTATACAACATGACCTTCTCTGGGTAAGGTGTGTGTGAGAGAGAGAGTTCTTGGATCCCCTGTGATCTCAGTTTCAAAGTAGAGGCCCACTGAACAAGGACATTCCTGAGAGGACCATCTGTAATAGGAAGTGGAAGGTGCCAGCACAGAGAGGGTTGATGGGAATCTCTCAGAAATCTTACAGCCACAATACTTATAAGAAGCTTCTGACATATAAAGAGCTCATACAGGGCGCCTGGGTGGCTCAGTTGGTTAAGCGACTGCCTTCGGCTCAGGTCATGATCCCAGGGTCCTGGGATCGAGTCCCACATTGGGCTCCCGGCTCAGCGGGGAGCCTGCTTCTCCCTCTGACCCTCTCCTCTCTCATGCTGTTTCTCTCTCGCCCGCTCTCTAATAAATAAATAAATAAAATCTAACAAACAAACAAACAAACAAAAAGAGTTCATACAACTCAATAGCAAAAAAATCCAAACATTCCCAGTTAACCAATGAGAAGATCTGAATAAACATTTTTCCAAAGAAGAGACACAGATGACCCACGGAAAGATGCTTAATAGCACTAATGAGGGAAATGTAAATCAAAACCACAATGAAATATCACCTCATACCTGTTAGAATGGCTACTATAAAAAGCAATACATAACAAGTATTAGCGAGGTAGTGAAGGAAAGAGAATCCTTGTACACCATTGCTGGAAATGTAACTTGGTGCAACCATTACGGAAAACAGTATTGATGTTCCTCAAAAAATTGAAAATAGAATTAGCACATGATCTAGTAGTTCCAACCCTGAGTATTGATCCAATTAAAACAAAAATACTAATTCAAAAAGATATATGCACCCCTGTGTTCACTGCACCATCATTTACCATAGCCAAGATATGGAAACAGCCTAAGTGTCCACGGATGGATGGATAAACAGGTTGTGGTATATACATACAATGGAATATTACTCATCCATAAAAAGAATAAGATCTTGCCATATGTATCAACATGGAGGGATTTTGAGGGCGTTATGCTAAGTGAAATAAGTCTGAGAAAGACATATGATCTGACTTGTATGTAGACTCTTTAAAAAGCAGATTGGTCATGATGCAAGAGGCAGGAGGCAGAGGGGTGAGCAAAATGGGTGAAGAGGATCAAAAGGTACAAACCTCCAGTTATAAAATAAGTCATGGGGATATAATATACAGCATGGCAACTACAGTTCATAATGTATTGCATATTTGAAGGTTAGGAGAGTATGTCTTAAAAGTTCTTATCACAAGAAAAAAATTACAACTATGTATAGGTGATGAATGTATTGTGATTTCACAATCTATACGATATTGAATTATGTTGTACTCCTTAAACTAATGTCACATGTCAATGACCCCTCAATTTAAAAAGTTTCCACCAGCAGACAATTACCTGTTCACTTAATAATCAAAATAAATAGATGGTTAGAGGTTTAATTAAAAGCATTAGTTAGGGGCGCCTGGGTGGCTCAGTTGGTTAAGTGTCTTGCCTGTAGCTCAGGTCACGATCCCGGGGTTCTGAGATCAAGCCTAGTATCAGGCTCCCTGCTCATGGGGGGAGCCTGCTTCTCCCTCTCCCTTGCTGCTCCCCCTGCTTGTGCTCTCTCTCTCTCTCAAATAAAAAAGCAAAATCTTTTAAAAAATAAAATCATTAGTTAGGATTATTTTGCTTTAATTCTCAAAATTTAAGCAATTATCCAGTTAACTGATTCACCATTGATTTACATGTGCGTTAAGCAAAGTCCTGTGATGAACCATTGAAAGTTGAAGGACAAACACCCTCAAGGATCTGGGATTAGGACTGACAGCATTATCATATATGAATTGCAAAAGAGTCTTCTAGGTTTTTCTTTGTCTTTTGTTTTAAGGGGGAAAAGGTGTTTATGAAGCGTATTAACAGGAAGTCACAGAGTAAGAGCTTTGTTTAACATTGGTCAGCTAACTGCACTAGTGTGGGGAGGCAGACGGGCACAGTCTTTAGGCATTTAAGCAGGAGTCTTTGTGTTTGTCAAAAGTAGCCTTCAGTCTCAGACAATTTTTCATGCAACTGGGGCTGCACACACTTCACAATTCAGAAAAAATCTTGCTACCTTTATCTTTTCATTTTTTATTATTTAAAGAAATTCTGGGATACATTCTGAGTTGTGTAGTCTATATTCGTAGGCTTGAAATTTTCCATTGCCCTTTTTTGTTAGTTTAAAAAACAATGTGTAATATTGGTTTAAAATGTGTTTCATTTTTAAACGAACACAATCTTCGGAAAAAAAGAAAGGCAATAGACTAGAGCGACTATTCCTCTAGGAAAGATCTAGGCATTTCATTTTCAGGGTTGGCATGAAAACGTACACAGAAGTGATTTCTGTTTAAGTTACCATAAATGTAATATATCTAGTTGTTTTTGGTGGCTTTGAGTTTTATCTTAAAAAGCTCTAAGTTTGGGAGTCTATGAAATTCTACCATATCCAAGTACTAAAGGAAATCTGCTATTTCATGGTTCCTGATTAAAATTATCAACATCCATACTTCCAGGAGCAGCTTTTAATTGGAGATTAATTTGTAAAGGATAGACTGCTCATCAGTTCATCTAGATCAAAGGCACAGATGGAAGAATGCTGAAAATAATGTTTTGAATAATCAGAAGTATTTCAGATTAAAACACTGCTGCCACTTAATTTCATTTATACAAAATGAAATTTACCACATATCTATAAGTTATTTGGTAGAACTTACCTGTAACTGTAAGCATTTTGCCAGTGATAAATCTAAGAAACATCATTCTTAACTTCTACCCATATGAATACACAAAAGCAGTATGTGGTTTTAGGAAGTAGAACAGGGATAATTATAGCAGAGTCTCATACTCAAGCAGCAAACATACATGATAGGAAATCATTTGTCAAATTATCTTCTGAAATCCCTGCCTTAGGTTCCAGTTCAAGATGACAATGTATGAGGGTACTGAATTCATCTCCCACAGACACATGCTAAATCTATAGCTACATAGCTAACAATTTCCTCTGAACACAAACCAACAAAAAACCCTGAAAACTAGCGGAGCAACTCCTTCATATTGGGGAACTGGAAATAAAACCACATCAAGGTGGGTAGGAACGGCTGAGGCACAATCTTGCTATCAATTAACCCCCACCTCACACCACCACCAGCCCAGCACAGTGACCCGAATCAGGAAGGAACTTAAAACCTGGAGCTTCTCTCTGTAGAGCTAAGTGTTCATACCCCACAGCAAGCACTTTGACTTCTAAAACCCACACCTGAGGGAGGAGCCCCCACAACATCTAGCTTGAAAACCAGCGGGTCTTATGTTCATGAGACCCGGGGAGCTGTGGAGAGCGGAGTTGAAGAATGAATCTCTCAGACAAAGGAGAGTGAGCGAAGAGATAGAGTTTTATTAGGCAAGGATACAGAAAAAGCTCTCAGGAGTGAGAGGGGTCCCGACTCGGTTGCCATTGAGGGCTTTACATTTCTGGCCTTTTATTAGGACTTTACCAGGAAATTTGCTGGCGGTTGGGTCAGTGGCCTGGAACTAGGGTGACGCTTATACACTGTGAGAGAGTTTTTGTTTCTGTGACATTTACCATCTATAGATATGTATTGCTAGGTCTCATTAATCTTTATAGCAAACTTTTCCTTTGAGGCCTGTTTTTGTGGTTATTTTTATTTTCTGTGGTTACAATGTAATTATTAGAAAAACGTTTTGACCCTAGTAATTGGGGTAGGGCGGTCTAAGTTTTCCTGATCTCTTTCTTCTGTCTCAGCATCTGCATACCTGAAATATCCTCAGAGCCTACCTGGGACCCCTATTCTTTCCCTACCTAAAGTCCCATCCTTTCTCTATTCATGGGGAACTGAGACACACCTCTTAAAGCTAGTGCACAGACTCATTTGCACACACTCAATCGTCCCAGGGCTCAGGGTAGAAGCAACCATCTGAAAGGTGCCCAGACATCACATGAAAGAGGCTCATTTGCTATATATGGTATCGGATGTTAACTAGACTTACCATGGAAATTAGTTTGCAATACATACAAATATTAAGTCCTTATGTTATACACGTGAGTGAACCAGATGAATTATGTCTCAAAATTGTTTTTAACTGAAGAGAAAAATAAAATAAAGTGATAGCCTTAAATGGATCCAAAGAGGACTCAACTTTTCCCTGAATCATTGTTCCTTGTTAACAAAACAAAGCAAAACATTAAAGTCATGTGAAACAAAGAAGACTGTTTCAGATACAAGACTGTGTTTTTTCTGTGGCTCATAACACCTAGTCATTTGTTCTGAAGGAGGCAACTTCGGCCTTCTTTTTGTTGTTGGTTTGTACTTTGAGCCAGCTTGTTTTCATCTACTCCAATCTTGTAACTGATCATGTCTGCAAAAATTGTGTAATCCAGTCCCACCTCTCCAAATGCCTACCAGGCTTTTGTATTTGGTTATACCACCCCCACCTATCTAACGCTGAATAGATCTTCTCTCCGAATTCCCAGTTCTCAAGCTCATTTTTCATTTCATTTTCATTTTCATTGCATTTCTTATTGTGCATGCTCTTTCTGTCTTTCCCTGTCATATTCTATTGATCTGCCTTGTAATAATTATATACCATGCTTCATGTTTATTTCTTTTGATGTTACTCTACTTCAAGACTATATCACATCTATGATTAGCAATAATAATAGTTCTCTTTAAATGCATGAAATGTATAAAACCAACTTCTATTTTTAAACAACTGCTATTTCACCCTGTCCAAATCTGGGGGTCAACTCTGAGTCTTGAGCTGAAGAACATGTCATGCTCTTCTCCAATGCTTCTATTGTTCCCCATTATATAAAGGATAAAATCTCAAATCTTAACCTGACTTTCTGGTCACTCTTTGGTTAAATTCCTTACCTAAGTCATCTACTTCACTGAGTTAACTTCCCTTCTAGAATCCCTGCCTTAATAACTTCACTTTCCCCTTGTTCATGCTTCACCTCTTTCATTTCCAGTATTCCTCTCGCCATCTTGCTACATTTTCATTTTTCCAATGCGACCCAAACTTCAACTTTATGTAATTTCTCCTTTAATTCAAAAACGATCTATGGATCCCATGGTTTGTGCTCAGCACCATTCTCATCTATGAAATAGCACCAATGAGTAAAATATCCTCTCTGCTTCTAAGGAGCATATAACTTGCTGAGAAAGCCTCAATTTTAATAGTGTAAAAAATGAAGAAGACAGGGGAGGAACCAACATTCATTGACCACCTGCATCTGCCGGACACATTACGGGCTATAGACAACCCAGCGAAATCAGGATGGTTGTCCTCACACTTGGAGAAGTGGAAGCTTAGAGAGATCAGGTAACTTGTTTGTGGTGACACAGCTAGTGAGCGGCACTCGTCTGTGTGGACCCAAAGCTTCCCCTTGTACTGTGATGTGGTGAAAACTTGGTTCAGCAAACTTGCTCTCTTTTGAATCCTACCATATTTTGTTCTGTACCATATATTTGGCATTTATCATATACTGGATTAATTCTTTCATATACTTACTTAAAAAAAAAAAAAAAAAGGGACACCTGAGTGGCTCAGTCGTTAAGCGTCTGCCTTCGGCTCAGGTCATGATCCCAGGGTCCTGGGATCGAGCCCCGCATCAGGCTTCCTGCTCAGCGGGAAGCCTGCTTCTCCCTCTCCCGCTCCCCCTGCTTGTGTTCCCTCTCTCGCTGTGTCTCTCTCTGTCACGTAAATAAATAAAATATTAAAAAAAAAAAACAAAAAAAACCAACAACATTGCTTGAGGATCTACAAACTGCCTGACATGGGACTAAGTGCTAAGAAATACAAAGATGAGTATGATAAAATCCATGCCTGTAAGGAGCTCTCAGTCTAGTTTGAGAAGACGGCAAAAGGGACATTTACCAAATAGTGTACCAAGGTCTCTATCACGTAATGGTTCTACTTTTAAAATGTCAAAACCCTGTCACATTCTATTTCTTTAATGGTTCACCCTGCTGCAGGACCTAATCTCTCCAGGCCTGGCTGTGTTTGGGCTTCTTTGACGCAAAGTGGGTAGGGGCATCTAACTCGGCCTTAGGGTATCAGAGGTTTACTTAGCAAGGCACTGTTTAAACAGAATTTTAAAGAGTGACAAAGGTGACTAGGAGAATTCCACTTTATAAGGGAAGAAAGTTCATTCCAGGGAGAAGGAGAATCATAGGTAAACACAGAGTTGTGAAATGGTATGTCACATTCAGACTAAAATCCAGAGTCTACCTAAAGGAACTGGTAGGAAACGGGACTAGAAAGGTAGCCACAATCATTATATGCCATCGTAAGGTACTTAATTTTAGGGAACTTTAGAAAATGTTGATGCGTTGGCCCCACTCAAGAATAATTAAATCAGAAACTCTGAGGGTCACAGTGGGGAAGAAAGTCTGTCGCCAGACATTTTTCAAAGCTCACCAGGGTGATTCTAATGCACAGTCATTGTTGAGAACCAGTGCTTCCGGCAAAGAACCAGATAAGTTTAGGAAGCAAAAGGCATGATGAAATCTATGCTTTTGACAGAGCATTCTGGCCATAGTGCAAAAAATCAACTGAAGAGTGGTATAGCAGAAGGGAAGAGATGTAGTATGAGTCTGTTATAATAGACCAGGCAAGAGATGATAAACCCTTAAAATTACTTTTTATGCCTTTTTGCCTTTATGTTAACTAGGTTGCAAACATGTCTGATGGGTTCCTGTTATATTGATTTTCCTAACAATTCTTTTGCCTAGTGCAATGTAAGTTTTCTAATAATACTTATTGAATCAAACCATTTTACAACAAGACAAAGGTTAACAGTAAAAAAAAAAAACAAACCCTATCTTCTTAAATGTGTGTTTCATGACTGTAACATAATGCATGATTTAAAAAAAAAACAAACTTGGAATATGCATACCAGTATCAACAAGAGAATAAAAATGAAGCATTAGTCCACCACTTTAAGATACATACTCTTCATATTTTGGTATGTGTTCTCCATCTCTGATGGTTGTTTAGTAGTTATTATTCTCTTTGTATACTTGGGAAGACTGAGTCATGATGTATTGTAAGTGATTTTTCCACCTCATTAAAAGCTCGTGATCAAGTTTACGTAAAGGATTGCATAACATGCTGTATAATAATTTACACAGTAAGTTTTCAGTTGTTGGGCAGTTAGGTGGTTTCTAGCTTTTTACTATTAATATCTCACCATATTTGATAAAATCCTTTGTTTGAATTTCTGATTATTTCTTTAGACTGGTTTTCAAGAAATGGATTTAGTGCAGAAAAGAGAGTGTTTTGAAGGATTTTCATAAAGATTGCAAAATTATTTCTCTTCCAATCCATTCTTCCTAACCATGTAATAGACTTAATTTTTACCTATAACCTTGCCATCATTTTGCATTTCCATATTTTTTTTTCCTTTTTTTAAGTGCTGAGGAATATCAAAGCAAAAAACACAAAATCTTTGCTTTCAAGATGCTCTCAGTCTAGTCTGAGAGATAGGTAAAGGGGCATATACAAAACAATGTGCTGAGGACTTGTTCAGAGTGATGTTTCTACTTTTGAAATGTCAAAAGCCTCTATCATCTCTTACTTCCTTGCAATTGTTAGCACCTAAACTTTCCATGCCTGGATACTGGGATTTCTTTTAAGTGGAATGGTACATGATTTTAATTTGTACTTATGTGATGTATAACTTTGATCATTTTTTAAATTGTATACTTCCTCCTTTATAAATTATATGATATATACTTTCCACATGTGTACAGTAGGACTTTAGGATTTTTTCTCTTGGATGAGAAAATGTAGTGATTTATAATTTTTAAAAGATTCTCTTTCTGAAGATATTTAAATATATTAGTATACAACTTTGATAACTGTATCATCATCTTTTAAAAATCATCTCTGTATATCTTGACAGAACCAATGTCTTCTTTACATATTTTCTGCTTATAAAGCTTTTTATTAATTGGATTTTTCAGAGTTTTGCTTTTTAAGCTTAAACAATAACTTTCTTAATTGTACTGATTTTCAGTGTACTAATTCAGTATTTATTACTGTTTAGGACTTTCCCCTTGCTGTGCATGAAACCAATTTCTTTTTTTTTTTTTTTTAAGATTTTATTTATTTGTGAGAGAGAGAATGAGAGACAGAGAACATGAGAGGGAGGAGGGTCAGAGGGAGAAGCAGACTCCCTGCTGAGCAGGGAGCCCGATGCGGGACTCGATCCTGGGACTCCAGGATCATGACCTGAGCCGAAGGCAGTCGCTTAACCAACTGAGCCACCCAGGTGCCCGAAACCAATTTCTTAATACATTATAGCTTCCTTAGCAAAATACCTTTTCTAATTTATTAATTATGCATGAAACCAATTTCTTAATACATTATAGCTTCCTTAGTGAAATACCTTTTCTATTTTTATTAATTATGTTTTTGAGGATTGCAATCTACTTTTATTTCTTAAAAAGAAATTTATTTCAAGTTCAAAGAACATAGAGAATAATATGGCATGCCTACATAATAATTATCACTCAGTTTTATCAATTTTTAAATGTTTGTAGTACTTGCTATAGATAAATTTCAAGAAACAAAAAATGACTATATTAGTTTGCTAGGGCTGCCTAACAAGGTACCTGCCACAAACTGAGTCACTTCAACAATAGAAATTTGTTACCTCAAGCTTCCAGAGGCCAGAAGTCTGAAATCAAGGTGTTGGAAGGGCCATGCTCCCTGTGAAGGCACTGGGGAAGGATCTGTTCCAGGTCTCTCTTCTAGCTCTGGTAGTCCCTTGGGGAATGGCAGGCCATTTTCACAAGGTTATTCTCCCTGTGTGTGTGTCTCTCTCTGTCTAAATTTTCCCAATATAAGGACACTAGATATAATGGATTAGAGGGCCACCTCTAATCTTCAGACTATCGGTATGAACTCATCTTAACTAATTACATTTTCAATGACCCTGTTTCTACTATTTCCTTAAAAGGTCACATTCTGACATACTGGAGGTTAGGACTTCAACGTATGAATTTGGGGGGAACAAACTACAACCCATAATAATGACAAATATTCTTAAAGCTCTTTGTATAATCCTTCTTGAATGGTGTTTTTCCTCTCAAACTGAATTTTAGAAACTTCTCCAGTATTTTATACTATTTTACATATGAATTAATCCATAAGCAAGGCATAAATTTGTTTGGCATAATCTCAGTCTTTATATAAATATTACATTATACTTACCACTTTGTAATTTGTATCTTTTGTTCAATCTTATGTTTTTGAAATGTATTCGTGTTGATATATTTAACTCTAATTCATTCACATTAAATACTGTTTGATGTCCCTATATATAAACATACTAAAATTGACTTATCCAATCTTCCAATAATGGATATTTTAGATGTTTCCAGTTTTTATTATTATAAACAATGCTGGGATCAGTTTTGCTATATGTCTTTATATGTGCATACATTCAAGACTTTCTCAGGGGAATAAACCTATAAATGGAATTGCTGGGTAGGAAGATATGTGTTTCTTTAATTTAGTGATGCCTCAATTTGCCCTTTGAAATTGTTTTACCAATAGACCCATGCATTGACAGTGAGGGCATTTCTCACAAATATTTCCTTACCAGTACTTATTTTTCATAGCATTTCGAACATTGCCAGTTTGATGAGTGAAATGGTTTTACTTTTTTGTTTAGCTTCGTTTTACACATTTGTTGGTCAATTGGTTTTTACTCTATGGATTGTCAGTTTATTTTATTGTTGTCTATTTCCCAATGTTATTATTTTGGGTGCATGCATGGTTTATAATTTGAGAATGTTTAAATTCATTCTTGATACGGTTCTTTTATTGGTTTTGTGTATTTCAAATATCTTCTCCCCACATATGGCCTCTCTTTTCATTCATGGTGTTTTTTGTGATACAAAAGTCTTTCATTTTAATTAAGTAAAATATTCAACTTTAAAAATGATGTGTATCACCAGGGCATTTTCTAAAAGAAAAAAAAAAAAACATTATCTTGAAATCAAACATATATTTTTTTCTAAAACTTTCAAGTTTTTCTCAAAGTTTTAAATCCAATCAGAAATTGTGTTGTGTGTGTGTGCACATACATGCATATGCTATAAGATTAAAATCTACTTTAATGTTTTTTTCATTTAGATGACTAATTACCTTGGCAGTATTTTTTCAGTGATCCATTCTGTCAACTTTCCATATAATGAGGGTCTGTTTCTGGGCTAACTATTCTGTTCATCCACTCTATTTGCCTATACCAAATTGTCTTAATTACTCTGACATTCTAATGGCATATTTTGATATTTTGCAGAAAAAAAATCATGATATTTTATTTTTCTAAATTAACAGCTATTTTTGCTCTTTTGTACATATCTATGCTTTTTTGGGGTCAGGTTGTTCTGTTCCTTCAAAATCTTTACTGGAATTTTGATTGGAGTTGCATTGAATTTATAGATTAATTGAGGACAGTTTGATATATTCAAAGTATTGAGTCTTTCTGTCCATAAAATTTTATAATTTCTACTTATCAGGGTGTTCTCTTTATGCTTCTCCATGTTTCAAAACTTCTATACAATCTTGTTTATATTGCTAGATTTATTTCAATGCAATTTAAATTGTGTGAATTGTATTCTTTCAATTATATTTTCTAGTTTGATCCATATGCATATATAGAAAAAATATTAAATTTTATATTTAGATGTAAGTTTTTTTTTACCTAAAAAAGATTTTGCTGAATTTTCCTGTAATTTTAATGGTTTATATAAATCTCTTAAATTTTCTATGAATGAAAGTAAAACACAGTTGAATTTTTAATCTAATCATTTCTACCAATCTTCTAATACATGAGTTTAATGCTCACTTATATTATGATTAATTATATATTTACCTTTTCTGCCTTCTGGTGGCTTCATAAAATTTTATCACCTCCCTCCATCCTGCTTTTCATCTGCTGCTCTGGGAGCTACAGATTGCATTTCTAATTTTTTGTTTTCCCTTTGAAACATTCCTGTTTAATTATAAATGGTCATGCATTTAAAGTTATTTTACATTTTATAATGCAAAAGAACAAAATTAGTTTTGCAATTGTAGTAGAAAACTTAAGCTATATTCTTAAGTACAAAATTATCACTATTTTACAATTCATTTATATAAAATATTTTATCAATTTAGATGTTCAACATTCTTTCCTGCTTCCTGGTTTCACTTGTTTTTCCAAAAAAAAAAAAAAAAAACCTCATAGGGTCCCTGGTGGCTCAGTCAGTTAAGTGTCTGACTCGGGATTTCGGCTCAGGTCATGATCTCATGGGTCACAAATTTGAGCCCTGCATTGAGCCCTGATGGGGCTCCATGCTCAGTGGGGAGTCTGCTTGAGATTCTCTCCCTTTGCTCCTCCAGCTCGCACTCTCTCTCTCTCTCGTAAATATATATTTTTTTAAATCCTTAAATACTTTTTTTTGAGTGAACTTCCTTAAATTTGGCATGCATGACTAAAAATACCTTTATTTTGCACATGCTCAAAATTTGTAATTTATCAAGCTACAATATTTTAGTTTCATATTTATTGTCTCTCATCCTCTTAAAATAATATTTCATTTTTTCCTTCTGATGAGATATGTGTTGATCATCTAGTATTTTTAATTTGTTGTTAATTTGAATTTGCTTTGCTGACTTTCCAAGATTTGTCTCTATCTCTGATGTTCTCAGGCTCCAATACAGCATATTTAGATGTGACTTTATGTTTATTGACCCTTCTTGGTCCTTATTTACAGTGAGCTCTTAATCTGAGATACTGTGTCTTAATTTTGGAAAATTTGCAGTAGTTAGCCACTTAAATACTGCTTCTTTACTATTTCCTCCATTATTTTATTTAAAAATTCCAGTTAAATATTTGTTGGAGCTTTTCAAGTTGTCTTTCAAATCACTGAACTCTTCTGTCCATCGGGGCCGAATAGCTGGTACTATACTCTTCAATTCACTAATTCTCTAGGATTGAGCATGATGAAATATTTATTGCAGTGAATATAATGTTCATTTCCAATATGTCTAAGTGCTTTTTCTTCATATACACTTATTTCATTTCTGCCAACTTTTGTTTTGTAATTTCTTGTTTATTTTAATAAATACCATGACTTCAAATGTATCTTACAGAACATTAAACACATGTATTTAAAGTGTGTATTGACTAGTCCCTAAAATTAATCTCACCTGCAGTGACATACCGACGGATGGGGAGAAGAGGGGCAATAGGTGTAGCCTGCCCTCAGGTGCAGGCAGCAAAGTGAAACATTGTCTCTAGAGAATTTAAGAACAATTTTTAAAAACTGACTTAAGTTTATCATGCTTTTTGTCAACATCATAGTCTAGTGTTTCTGAACAACATTAATGAGATCAACCAAGAGGTCCTCAACGTTCCCTGCAGCTTGACTAAACTTTGGACCAGTTTCTTCACAACTATAATAAGCCGCCATACTTCCTTTTCTTATAGTGTCTCCCCTTTGAGATGTAACTCTTCTCCAAGCCTCTTGGCATTTTTATAACCCAAGAATTCTTTCTCAAGAAATTGGGAGTCATCCCTTCAAAATGTACTCAAGATAATGCCCCTGTCTCCAAGTCTCTGTGGAGGGTAGGAGCCCAACTTCCATAAACACCAATTAGCCAACACAGATGGCCTGATCACACTGACTCAGCACCCCTCAAACCAAGGCCTTTCAATACTTTACCATGAGCTCACCCAAGTGCTTGCAAGTCTCCCACCTTCTGTTCCAGCAGAGTTTAGTTCAATCTCTCTCCCCTATTGCAATTCTCTTAAATAAAGTCCTCCTTGCCTGTTTAACTCCGTATGATATAATTATTCTTTGACAGTTCAAAATACTCTGCTCTACAGTCACCTGGAGTACTCTATTATTCTTATTAAATGAGATTCTATTCCAATTGCTAGTTGTGTCTGTCTGTCTTAACATGAGGTATTCTCTTACCATGAGGTTCCAGGACTGTTGCTGTTGGATTTGATCTGTGACTAAGTGTGCTATTATACCCATTTGTCTTTTTTTCTTTACTATTTAGTTGAGTGTGGCAATATTTCCAAGTAAAAAATAATGCCTTGCAGGTAGCATTGGTCAGGCGGCTAAATTCTGGACAATGATATATAAGTGAAAGTTAAGATCTACTCTCCAATTTATCTTTCCTGACAGAAAAATAAGCCTCACTTTGTTTAATCTGTTATATTTAGGTTTTCAGTTACATTCAGTACACTCAAGCCTTAACTGATACAGCTTTCATGGCACATACAATCTGCCACAAAAAAATTACTCCTCTAAGGAAAAAGAATTGGAGTTTGAAGAAGCAGGACTGGTTTGTTGCAACCAGTGATATGTGGGTAGGCCACTGACTGTGTCTCTCAGTGATGCATCTCTTTACTAGTCAATACTCTTTCCCAGAGCTTATAAAGCATTGATTTTATACTTACTTTTCAGACATCCAATATCAACTTAGACCAGAATTCACTAAGACTTTTTTTTTTCTGAACAAAATTAAACACACAACATAGCGGTAAATCTACACACTAACAGTAAAAAGAGGGAGACAGAAGAGTAGCAGAGTGGCGTCTGGAGTGAGAGAAGAGGGATATCAGACTGACCCCAGAGTGGCACTGTGTGTTGTAATGGAGTCTATTAGCTTGTAATCATATCAGCTCATTATCTTGCATTACAAGGTATTTTAAAATGGTGTTTTCTTTTGGGATAGACAGTCGTGCTTTCACTCAATTCCATCCAGCAGTCACAGATGTACAGGTACATTATTCTGCATGCTCAAATTTCTAACCAAAAGGGAGAGCACTGAGAAAAATTCACACTGACTAATCATCGGGCTTACTTGTTTTTCCCCACATATACTAGAAATTGTCTACATTCCAGGTCTTGGTTTTGTTATTCTGTTGTTAACCAGCATTCTTTTGATGTCTAGTATGTATTGTCTGCCCTCAAGTGGAAGTACTCTTTTAAATATTAAACCTTAACATTAGTTAATAAACTAAGTACCGGTTACATTTAGTGATCTGGAAGAATATGACATTTGTGGGGGAAAAAATAGTTATCGCTAGCTGAACCTCAACTATTTCATACCTACCAGTGTAACTATTTGGAGACCCCCACCTCTGCCAAATCTAGTCCCTGATGGGAAACAACAACAACAACAAATCATACATACCACTACTTGCAACTCATATTTATGAAAATGAGCGTTTTGGTGAAAATCTTGGCTTAAGAGATAGTACAAATGAGGAATTTGGAATTAAAAACTGAAATAGTTATATCCTAATAAAGATATTTATTATTTCAAAAAGTATACTCCTAAAAATTATATCCTATATAATGATCAAGTTTTCCTATAATAAATATTTGGTGGGAGAGTGTAAGTATCATGGAGATTTATAAATCAGGATCTGGATTTACTCAGGTATAGAGTGAGACACGGCCTCCTGACATCACTTAAGGATCTCATCTTTGTGGCCAAAGACTCTCTCCCACATGCCCATATGATGCCATATTATTTGAAATGTCACGGTTTGCTAAAGGGTATCAAATAGCTCACTGAATCAATAGGAAGGATGAAGAAACACTCTATAGCAGGAACCAAAGGACTGAAGTGTCAGCCATGGAAATATATGCATAGAACATGTGGCAGATTACATTATGCTCTCAATTCTCCATTCTCTTATGATAACATTATACATTCACGCCCTTGCCATGGTCTCTTGGTAGACAAAGTGTATTTCCTAGTCTCTTGATTTTGGGCTTGGCTATGTGACTTGCTGTGGCCAATGGAATATTAGTGAGCATGACATAACATAGGCTTGGAATGTGTCTGGAATGTGCATGTGCCAGGTATCCCACTGTCTCAGAAAAGTCTGAATGATATGGAGAAATCCTAAACACTAGGCATGGCTTGGAGCCAAGTCCAGCCCTGCACAGTCTAGATCAGCTGAGCCCCAATTAACATGTAACTCATGAGTGAGAAGTAAATGCCACTGAGTATGTCACTGAGATTTTTGTGGTTGTTTGTTGTGCAGTAAAAGCCGAGTGACATAAGAAAGCAATGGTCCAAATACTACCGGACACTGACAGCCATAGATTTTGCCAAAAATAGCAATAAATATCCTGTACTTTCTTAATTTTCCCTCAAGTATCAAAATTCCCAGATGAAAATAGGTAATTAGGCATTAGACATCAAATGGTCACAGAGCTCCTTCTGCTTTCATGTGGGTGAAATACCATTTCCCAAACATTTAAGCATTATTCCAAAACAGGAGGGGTATTCCAACATTGGATAGCCAAAACAACAAACATCCACTACAATACTGAAGTGAAAGGTGTAGGCAAGGAAAAAAAATTCCAATTTAGGGGAATAAATACTAACCATGCAGCATCTTCAAAAGAGATTCCTTAATAAGCATTATGCCAACATAATGGTTCAATGTTTACTCTTAAAATCTGGAAGACAAAAGAAAAATTGCCATCTTTGCTTCAGGTCTTCTCTGACCTTTAAAATGTTAATATATTTTGTGCTTTTCCTAAGTACTAGAAGTCATGGTATGTAGCAGTCCCCAAACTTGACCATAGTGACCCATTTTTTGGTATCTCATAAGACTTTTGTTCCCCATAACAGAAATTGAGAAATACTATTAGAGGAAATCACAAAGTACTTTTGGAGTATGAGGAAATAAAAACTCCTTATGTCTGCCAAGAGTTGCATTTAGAGAGGGATGGTTGTGAGAAGCATCTAGAATGACGTGTAGGACTTTTCCAAAAACAAACAAACAAAAAAACACTTTTGAGAGAAGAACATTTCAAGTACAGGAAGGGCAATCTAAAATGAAAGACAGATATGTTATGAAGTAGTTGGGAATTTTAGTAAGAGATGCACAACAAAGACAAGCGAAAATGAGGGAAGTTTAGATGGTTGTAATGATGATTATGGTGAAGGCAATATGGGTGGTATGAAATGGTGCTTAGGAGCATGAATTTTGGCCTTGAGTAGACCAGAGTAACTGGCTCTGTGAATTTGGACAAAACATGTTACTTCTCTCTTTCCCCATCTCTTTAGAAAGAAATCTTGTAAGATCTTAAACTTGATGGCACATTAAAAAAATGTTAATTCAGGGGCGCCTGGGTGGCTCAGTCAGTTAAGGGGCTCGACTCCTGATTTCGGCTCAGTCATGATCTCAGGGTCCTGGGATTGAGCTCCGTGTTGGGCTCCACACTCAGTGGGTAGTCTGCATGGGATTCTCTCTTCCTCTGCCCCTCCCCGTGCTCCCACACTTTCTCTCTCTCTCAAATAAATAAATAAATCTTAAAAAATAGGATATTAATTCAAATAGGCTATCGTAAAGTATATAAGGTAGGGAAGGGTAAGTAAAGTCATAGACTAGAGTAGGAGCCAGATTTAAAAACAAAACAAAACAACCTCATAACCTCCAAACAATAGAGTTAAGATTGATTGACTACATACTTTGAATCAGGTACTTTTTTTATATGATGCATATGCTCATTAATGTTCAAAATAATCACAAAGGTAAATGTTATTCTTTGCCTTATCACTAATGTGAAAACTGGAGTACAGTGATATTAAGTAATTTACCCAAAGTTACACAATTAGTAAATCGCAGAACTGAATTTGGAGCTCTGGTCATCTTGCCCCAGAGCTCATGCTTTTAACAACTATGCCAGTAGCTTTCAAAGTAATTTTATTTTTTACCTCAATCTATAGTGAGAAATATAGTTTATGTCATAAAACAGTGTGTGTGTGTGTGTACATCTCAAGTTCCACAAAATTATAGTTATCCATACTATGTGTGATTTCAAATTCCATAAAATTATAGTTATCCATACTATGTATGACTTATTTGGCTATTTTGATGCTAGTATAGTCTATTTAATTTTTTTTTAGAAATATTGGTCACAAAAGAAAATTTAGTTTGGAACCACTAAGTGATCATAGTCTAGTGTTTGAATAATACTGCACTGTACCATAATTTGCACATCTAAGGAATTTAGAATTTATCCTATGAAAAAAAATGGAGAGCAAATGAAGGACTTTAAATAACAGAATACCATGGGGCTTCTGGGTGGCTCAGTCAGTTAAGCATCCTACTCTTGGTTTTGGCTCAGGTCATGATCTCAGGGTGTTGGGATCGAGCCCTGCATTGTCGGGCTCCCAGTTCAGCGGGGAGTCTGCTTCCCTTTTCTCCCTCTGTCCCTCCCCCTGCTCGGGCACTCTCTCTTTTTCAAATAAATAAATAAATCTTTTAAACAAACAAACAAATAAATAAACAAGGGAATAACCTAATCAGATTACATGCTTTAGAAATAGCACTCCCAGTAGCATGGAAAGAGTTGGCACTGGAAGTAATAAGCCTACTTAAGAGACAATTGCAATACTACATAAGAAAATAAAATGTGGAAAGCAGGAGACAGAAATATAATCAAAGGACATAGCGATTGATAGATGATGAAACAGAGGAATGAACTGAGAATAACTCCCCATGTTTCCGGTTGTGGGACTAGATGGATAGTGGAGTCATTAATTAGGCTGGAGATTACAGAAGAAATTGGTTATTAAGAGAGAGATGTAATTTTGCCAAGTGTCAAAAATTAAGTAGAATCACATTTTGACCTGACAGTCCTTGTAATGTTTTAGTGTAGTTAATAAACAACTAATTACTCTTGAATTTTATCTATTACCACTGTATAGTCTAAACAGATTAACTTCTTTATCATGTTTTCACATTGTTGACGTACACTGAGATTGTAGTCTACTAACACCCCTATTTTCTTTTCATAGGAACATCGGACAGTGGTTTTGTCTCCTTGTTCAATTTTTTTTATGTTATGTTAATCACCATACATTACATCATTAGTTTTTGATGTAGTGTTCCATGATTCGTTGTTGGCGTGTAACACCCAGTGCTCCATTCAATATGTGCCCTCTTTAATACCCATCACCAGGCTAGCTCATCCCCCCACCCCCCTCCCCTCTAGAACCCTCAGTTTGTTTCTCAGAGTCTCTCATGGTTCGTCTCCCCCACCGATTTCCCCCCTTCATTTTTCCCTTCCTATTATCTTCTTCTTTTTTTTTTTTTTTAACATATAATGTATTTTTGTTTCAGAGGTACAGGTCTGTGATTCAACAGTCTTACACAATTCACAGCACTCACCATAGCACATACCCTCCCCAATGTCTATCACCCAGCCACCCCATCCCTCCCACCCCCCACCACTCCAGGAACCCTCAGTTTGTTCCCTAAGATTAAGAATTCCTCATCCTTACTCAATTATTTAACCTTAATTATTTTATCCACTCCACTCCTGTCTATGTCAGCCTTCTCGGGTCATAAAGTTATAATAATTAAAAAGATAATTATTCCATAGGGTAATTATGCCACCTATGCTGACTTCTTAATGAACTCATGTTGGATCCTAGCTACCACCCCCCTACTTTCGGGGGTTTCATAAACCATCTGTTTAGTCATGTAAACATTCTGTTTTACGGAAAACTTATGTTTGTCAGTTTGAAGTTTTTAGAATTGTTAAAAACAAAATATGAGGAGACATTTCCCACCTCAATTCTTCTGGCATCATTTCTATTTTTCCAAAATTTAAATATGACTACTTATAACAATTTCACAATTAAACATGTAAATTCCTTATATAACATGATGTTCAGTTAATTTGGGCTAGGGATTTGAATTCAATTAAAGTGGGTATCTACCTTGAGCACTGTGTCTAAAACTGTCTCAAGTACTTACCACACCATTTCCTCTTCCTGGGCATACTGTTTGACAAATTTCCCATGCTCCCTTGTAGTTATGTGTAAACCATGTGACTGAAAAAAACAAAAAACAAAAACAAAACCCATATGACTGATGTGGAGAGACATTATCTTGTCTATCTATCTATCTATCTATCTATCTATCATCTATCATCTATTTATCTATATACCTATTTTTATCTTATAACTCTGGCTGCAAAACCCCTGTATAATTCCCCACCCTTCCTTACTGTAGTGTACTTAGCACCATGTAGTTAAAATATCAGCAACACAACATGGAAAGAGCCTATAAAGCTCTTTCCTGCCAAGGAGAGTCCCAGACCCACACTGGATTGCAAAATTGTAGGCTTTATTTTTACTCTAGCATAGACTGGTCTATCCTGACCTGCACGAAGGTTAATTTCCTTTTTAATATTTGCTCTTTCCTTTCCATTTTGCAAACATTTTAGTTATGGAAGAAGATAAATGTAAAGATAAACAGTTGTACTTTTTTTCCGTTATCAGTTAACTTTATATCACCTTTCCTAATCATTGAGTTTGTTCCAACTTTATTCTACTTGATCTAAAATTCACTTATGCATCTAACAAATTCATTCATCCAACAAATATTAGCACCAACTATGGGATAGGTACTGGGCTAGGTGCTCATGGGACCGCAGTATGTACTAAAATAGATCAGTGAGAAGCCTGGTAGAAATAGAAGTCTATAATTCTGTGCAAATGTTTGTGAGTGTGTTACTAGAATATTCCTAGAGATGCAACAGGCTAACTCTAACTTTGAATTTTCAAAATCAGAAAACAAGAGGAGATTTAACAAGCAACACCTGCTCTGGAGCTATGCCTCTGGTGTTCAGGATGAATCCTTGCATCTTATAAGAATGCCGTCTGAGGGTGCCTGGGTGGCTCAGTCGGTTAAGCGTCTGCCTTCCGCTCAGGTCATGATCCCAGCGTCCTGGGATCGAGTCCCGCATCAGGCTCTGTGCTCAGCAGGGAGCCTGCTTCTCCCTCTCCCACTGCCTGCCTGTTTGCCTACTTGTGCTCTCTCTCTCCCTCTGTCAAATAAGTAAATAAAATCTTAAAAAAAAAAAAAAAGAATGCCATCTGAAAGAATGTGATGAAAGGTGCTGGGGAGGATGGTCACTACTTTGTAAATCAAGTAATAAAAGTCAATTAGTGTGAAAAAAATCACAAAGATAAGGAAGCAGACTTTTGAAAGGGTGAAGTTTTCATTGCTGATAAAGCTCTCTTCAACTCCTCGGCTATAACTACCTTTACATTTAGGTAATTAACACTGACATTTGAACAAATGTGTGTAACATACAATAGATAGAATACTGAGACCTAGAAATGTTAGTTAGTATATAGTGTCATGCAAATTTTTAACAAATTCTCTTTCTATATTTTCAATGATTCCACCTGGTGATAAATTATCATTTCCTCTCAGTTTTCTCACTGGAATCTAGGGTAGAAGTTGCCTTGATTGTTTTCACTGTCTTTTGAAAATTTAAAGTACAAGCAAAATAAATCAAGATGCATCAGATGCTCTCTTCTTAGTGGTATACTAGTTTTTGAATGCCATTGGGACATCTGGCTTCTTTACTAATTGGTAGATGATTATGAAGAAATTGACACTGTTTTTCTTTAAAGAAATGAAGTAATAAAAGTTCAGAAATCATCTCTGATTTCTGTTGAATAGAAACGTGTGTATGTGTTGGAAGAAGGGCAGTCTATCCAGTCTGGAAGGCAGCTACATATACTGCTAAGAACTTGGCATGGATGTTGAATGATTTCCACACCTGTTAACATCTACATAGGATGCTCCTGCTACCAGAGAGCATGCACTATGACATACTATATGATGTTTCTATAACCTTTAAGATTTCCAACAATATAGATACCATGTTTTAATTACACAGCAGCAGTAAAACTCTCAGGAAGTTTTACCATGTTAAGAATCAAAGAATAAATGAGTCATTGTTTATAAATTGAATTTTTACAAAGATGAACTCAACCTTAACAGATTCATTTTGAACAGTTTGTGGTTCTAGGGGAAACAAAGTTCCTCTGAAGAAAGATCATGTATTTGAGTGTGTGCATATTTATTTTTTCCCAGAATTATCCACATGTATATATTACTGAGTTTAAAGATGAATGCTCAATTTAAAATATTACCTTACCTAAATATGTACAGCTTGGCAGTATGGACTGCATTTACCCCATGACATGAGTCCAGATTTTACTTGTGAAAGAAGCAGAAAATGTATTATTAAAAATATGTACAAAATTTTAAAGAAAAAAGACAACAACATAATGAAATTCTTTATATCTACTGTTCCATCCCTAATTTTTAATAAAGGGGTCTAGTAATAGTAGAAAGTATCCAAAACATAAATGGCACATTGAGAAAAATTCTCCAATGGCGATCAAACTAGAGGTTTACTTGTGATGCGTTAAGTGTATGTGTTCGTGTGCATAATATGCATTGAATATTTACAATACTCCATTTTGAAGTCTTGAAGCTGTACTATTATCTATATGGCAATTGAGGCTTGCTGTTGGATTACCATACAAAGGAGATAACTTTGTGTGTGTGTATATATATATATATGCATATATGTATACACATATACATATATACACACACAGTTAGAATCAGAGCCTTATCAAAGTCTATCTACGACCATAAATTCCTGAGGGCAATGACCAGAATCATTTGTTTACCACTCTATTTCAGCATAGCAAACTCTTCATAAACACCACGAACAGACTTACCAAACTAGGCAGTGTTTCGCATACATTTATTTTCAAAATACTTGCTTTATTGCCTATTTGAACGTTTTTCCATTATACTGTTAGAATCTTAAGCCTGAGGTTTGTGTCTTGTTCACAGGTATATGCCTACTACTTAATAAGTATGCCTTGCACATAGGAAATTCTCAAAACTGTTTGTTAAATGGCTACACCAGTAGCTATTACTACGCAAGGTCGTAGCTAGACATAAGTGGCATAGTGACCTGATACAGTTGTTCCTGGTGGTTTGAGACCCAACTTAAGCTTTGGCTCTAGACTAGGCAACAACTTTCTCAGTTCATTTTTCCCCCATGGGGTGAATTCTTTCCATTTTACTATTTTATTTATCATTAAATTATTTCTGATTAAATGTCACTTACTCGGTGAAACTGTGGCCACCTTCAACCTGTCTTCCACAAGCAGAATGCATTCACCCCTTCACCCCTGTGATCCTATGACCCTTTAATTATTCCACTAGCACAGCATTTATCATGCTTTATTGTGGTTATCTGTTTATATCACTATATCCTACATTAACTTGTTACTCCTTTGAGGCTTTTACTCTATCATTTTTTTAAATCTCCAGCCTTAACACAGGGTTAAACACATGTATTGGTCTCCATATTTGCTTAAGGTAATTACCAAAGAGCCAAAGACACCCCAGTTTGGAAAGAAATATGTTTTATTATCCTTTTACTGTTAAATGTTGTGATTGTGGGTTATGGCTTAATGAGGGATATGGCATTTAGGAAGCATGTGACTCTTAGCACATAGAAATTCCCAGAGTGAATCACAGAGGACAACTGGGTATTCCTCGAAAGGTGCCTGGCCCTTGTAAAGTACCCATTTAAGAATCTTGAGAATCACTGTTAACGCTCTCAGCATCCTTTTGAGAGTCTTTTTTTTTTTTTTTTTTTCAGGGTCACTTCTTAACCAGAAAACACCTGAATGAACCTAGAATTGGCACCCACTGTAAATGAATCTGGTGAGAGAGTGGCTGGTACCTTATGGGCTTTGCATACCTGTTTGTATTTTCATCTATTTTTGGTTTTGTTTTTTTTTAAGACTTCTTTCCATCCTTCCCAAAGTGTTTTCTGGAGTATTTTTTTCCAGAGGATGGCAATAGTGGACGCTTGAAGAAAACATTTTTTGATTAAATACATTTGGAGAATGAAGGGTAAAGTAAAACAAAACAAAACAAATGCAGGAACCCTGAATTAAGATTTTTCAGAGCCTCTAATACACAAATGAACACTGAATTTTCAAGGGAAATAATATGTAATTTTTTCCAAAAATTATTTGACAATGGAAACTTATTATTTTAACTTTTATGATTCAACTATAAAAATACACTTTATGAAATATAAATCAATACCTTTGAATTTTCCCTCGTCCTAGATACCCTCATCAAATGTTCCCTTATTCACATACACAACTCTTCCTGCATGACTCAGATCCTGAGAGAAGCTCAGGAACATTTCCTCAACTGGTGCTAACGGCATTACAAGACATGCCACATGAATATTCTTTCTTAAATTAAGTTTTAAATGAATATGTCGGCTCAAAAGTAACTGCCACATGCACAAATAAAAATGTCATGCTAATGCACGAATTCCAAATCCATTGGACTTTTAAATAATATTACATGTTATCATAGTGACAGTGTGTTCCTCTTTTATTCCTCTGTCCTTTTCAGCATCAATTCTACCCTTACCACAGTAAAAGAAAAAAATTTGGAAACATGAAGTGCAAATTACCTAATGTATAACAATAAAAATACAGAATGTGTTTGTGCTATTGTGTGAAAAATAACTTTGCCTAAGATCTCAGATTTCTCTAACTTCTCAACACACAGGAAAAGTTAATGAAAGTGACTTCAGAATCCTGCTCTGTGAACAGGGATACATTGTACTTATTATTCAAGCTACCCTGTGATTCCATGTACATTTCCCCATGTGAAGTTCTTAGGTGTTGCTTTTGCTCGGCAAGAATTTATATTCTTACAATTCTGGGATTGTTTAATAATGACTGTGGTATATTCCAGAATTAATGGCATACCAATACAATAAGGTGGTTGATGGAACTAGAAAAATAACATGACTAGTCAGAGATTTATTAAGGAGAACAGACATAGATAAGTAAACATAGAGCCAAAGCCCATACCTTAGATATTGCACAGATATATGCTTGGATGTAATAAGGTCAATGAAATTTATTGAGAATGTCAAATGAGTTCATTTGTTAACTCATTAACAAGAGACTGGTTGTCTCTTTAAAATGAGGTATATCCTCTCTTTAGTTGCTTAAGATTATGTTATAAAGGAATAAAAATATTATTCTTCAATGTTATATTTTTAGAATTTGTCATAAGTTAATATTTTAATGTGTCAGTTTGAGATGCACAAAAACATTCAGAGGATTCAAACCCCCAAGTTAATAGACTGAACTTTGAAATTGATATGTTAATACGTAATAGTATATTACTCTAATATTACTCTATTTCCTCAGGCTTACTAAACACCTACAACACATTAAAACTTAGTCATTTTTCAGTTCCAAAACACTGGCCTCTTTTTTTTTTTTAAGAAATTTGCTTACAAGCTTTGGTTGTTGGCATCATATTGATGAGTATGAAATATCTCCACTATCAATGAGTAGGAGGCCGAGCTGCTCATATCCACAGCTGGAATGGATCTGCTTCTATTAAAAATGGGAAATAGCAGCTGCAGGGAACATAAATTGTGCAATTGATTTGATTTTGCAAAGCAAACACATTCTTCGTGTTATGATTTAGCTTGCTAATTAGGCCTTGCATAATCAAAGGAAATTTGAAAGAAAATAATTCTGAATTAAGCTCAACTTCTACACCTTCTGACATGTCCTTGTAATATCTTCCACATTTTCAAGATCAGTGTATCTTAAACTGAATGCCTTGAAAACAAAAGAATGATTTGCAAATAACGTCCTTGGGGCGAATATGTCGTATTACAAAATGTGAATGAAGTCAAGCAGAAGAATATTGACTGATCTTTGACACCTGGGTCTCAAAAACTATGCAAACCAAAAGCATACATCTTTTCTTATTTTGGATCAGGTATCTGCAAACTTCCTGTAAAGGGCCATAGTAAATATGTTGGGCTTTGTGTGTCATATGCTCCATAATGCATCTAACCAACTTCTATTTTTAGGGGGAAAGCAACTATAGATAATTTGTAAATAAATGGGTGTGGCTGTGTTCCAATAAAACTTTATTTACAAAAATAGGTAGTGGGTTAGATTTGCTAACTCTTGGTTTATTTAATTCTCAGAAATAAAAGTTAATGATAGTGTCCAAACTTCAATAAAAAAAAGAAAAAAATAGAGTATCAGCCTAAACCATGACTAAAAATAAAAAATTTACTATATAGTAACACTTTAATTATCAGAAAGATGTTATATTCTAAACATATACATAACATATTACAATATAGAATAAAAATACATTTTAAAAATGAAATAAAGAATAACCTACACAGTAGTTCTAAATGTGACTTACGTATTTCATATCCTATGTATAAAGAAATTCTGCATATGTGGTATGTATATATGTATATGTATGCGCAAGTGCGTATGTATGTGTATATAAATATATTTATGTATATGGAGAGAGAGAAAATATACACAGCACATTTTATGACATATGTGATGGGTGAGAAGGGAAAGTGGAAACGTATTACGGAATAAGCCAAACCTTGACTAATGATGGAATAAAAGCAAATATATTAGCAATTCATGAATTGTATTTGTCTATAATTTATATGTAGCTGTTTAACCAGTCAGCCTATAATGTTGAGTATTTCTTATGAGCTGACAACTTTTCTGGTGTTAATAGAGATAACAGAAGTAAATCATACTTGCCTTTCAGAAGCTCACAATATAATTGACATACATGCATATATTCTCATAACTAGAAAAATAATAAACAAATATCTATGTATACTGTGATATATATATAGCACATGATGATAGATGATAGATATGTAGATAGATAGATAGATAGATCTTGCACCAGTAGTACACACAACAAATGTTAAAGAAATTGGGAAGGAAGAGAGAGAATTGTGAGCTGTGTGGTGTCAATGAAAGACCCTTAAAAAAAAAACATAGGCTTTGAAATATGAGTAACATGAATTAGATTTACATAGGGGGAGGGAAATATTATTTTAGGTTGTGCAGAACACCGTGCACTGGCAATGGGTAGGAAATTTCAAGACGGGCTAATTGGGGAGATAAGAATTTCAAAGATAGATTGGGATACAATTGGAAAAAGAGCCTTGAATCTCGTATGAGAAAGTGTTAACTTTATTCTGTAACCAATGTAGAATCAGTTATTGATCAGAGAAGCAACTAGATGAAACTGCTTTTCAAGGGGATTACTCCAGTAGGGGTTGTAAAATGAGGTGAACCCAGAGGTGGCAGAAGACATGTGGACTGTTTGTATACAGAAGACACTTTCCATGCAAATCCATTTATCAAAATCTTGCAAAGTATTCACAGACCATCTCAAGTAACTGTGGAGGTGTTCCATGATGAGCTGAGCATGACTGAAACAGTGTGGTGGCGATGCCAATGGAACTGAGCAGATGTGTATCACTGAGCTAGTCTCAAGTAACTATCAGAATAACACCTGGCATTTCATTTACTTAATGAAAATTTACTATTATGAGCCAGGGGTATATCAGGCAATGACATTTTTACTTGCATTCACATGTTTTCTCTTACACAAAAAAAGAGACAGAGCTTGCAAAGCGATTGGGACTTTGACATGAAAATGTCTAGCATAACACACCAATAGGTGTTTAAGGAAAAATAGCCCCAATAATACCAAGTACAGCTTGGAATCAAACAAATTGGAGAAGTGGTAACAAGTTTTAAACAAGATTCTTTGAAGTTAATGTGCTGTTATATGTACTGAATCTCCACACCAGGAATGCTACTGGTTCAGCATCTTTGTATTATTTTTTTTTATCTAGGATGTTCTTTGCACAGGATCATTCCCTTACTTCATTCAGGACCTAGCTCAAATGTAACCTCTTCGGAGACCTTCCCTAACCACACACCCAGTCTCGACTAACCACTATCTTCATTACTGTCTATCCTATTGTTCTACTTTATTTTTTCATCATTCTTAACACTATATAAAATTATTTATTTTTGTTTTGTTTTGTTTTTCCCTGGTCTTTGTAGATTTTTTGAGAATAGGGACCTTGACTCACTTTTCATTGCGTACCTCTGGTGCCTAGAACAGAACTTGGCCCACTGTAAGCATTCAACATACATTTGCTGAATGAATAAATGAGTGAATAAACTTAGAAATAACTGTATGTGAGCAGAATTAGCCATTTCCCATTACCACCAGGAGCTCAGCTCCTAATCACTTCTTAGATAGATTAAAGCAAATACCTCCTATTTCTCTTGAGTTTCCAATCTTCCATTTCAAATCGCTTACACACTTACAGAGAGGTTAATCTTACTAAAACACCATTCTAAGCAGGTCGGTTCATATAATTGGATATCTTCCTCTCTTCTGTGCAGTTAACGCTGAAATTCCTCATCCAGTAATTCAAAGCTCTCAGAATTTCACTCGACCTCAGCTATCCAATGCCATTTGCTAATTACAAAATGCTTTTTTGTTCTCAGTCAAGCTGTTTTCTTGACAGTTGCCTGCAAACTCTAAGACCATTCCTGTCTTTGTGCTTTTACATGGGGACTGTTTGTATACAGAAGACACTTTCCATGCAAATCCATTTATCAAAATCTTGCAAAGTATTCACAGACCATCTCAAGTAACTTACCCTCCATGAAAGTTTCTCTGACCTATTATACATTTTGTCTTCATCCTGGAGGTAAATATGTTTTTTAGTGTTTTCTGTTACAATGTTTTCGGATGACTTTACAAATGTTTTTCCTTCACTGGAAATTTACAAACATCTCAAGGGAATCCATCTTTGGGAGTTAAAGGTAACTGTTTCTCTTATACTGGGCAAGGAATCTACCATAATAAGTGGTGTGTATTTATAACTACTTCTTTAATTCAAGTATAATTTAATTATGTATTCCTTTTCTTCTGTTATGGTTACTAATCTGAGTTTCTTTTTATATATACAAACATTTATGTGCACATATTAGAAGTGACAAATACTTTCTTGTCCTTAAGTTAAAATGCCTAAGGAGGGCGCCTGGGTGGCTCAGTTGGTTAAGCAACTGCCTTCGGCTCAGGTCATGATCCTGGAGTCCCGGGATCGAGTCCTGCATCGGGCTCCCTGCTCGGCGGGGAGCCTGTTTCTCCCTCTGACCCTCCCCCCTCTCATGTGCTCTCTCTCTCATTCTCTCTGTCTCAAATAAATAAATAAAATCTTTAAAAAAAAATGCCTAAGGAATATTCCTTTGCAAAGTTCTGCCACTAAGGGTGCCCTTTTGGGGCATTGGGTTTATGGGAGCGCCCACACCGTGTGTCTGCCGCTTTCCCCACGGTATGATCTGCTTCCATTTTGTATTGCTAGAAGCAAGCTGGTAAGTTTGCTCCTTTAATTACCCTACCGTGCCACATCATGCTAACTTGGGCCACAGCATGCTTTGTCCTTGTTTGCTTCGGCTTTTCAAGCAAGAACATGTATTATTTTCTCTTATGTTACAGCTGTTTAACCATTTTCTGACAAGCTAGCCTCTGCACACACACACTGCTCCTATTTTATGGTACACAAGTCTTATAAGTCTTTAAAATTCTTTATTTGAAAGGAGAAGTTTTATCAGCATCTTCTAAGAGTCATGCATGGTGGATCATCTCCTCTTCATTACATCTTTAGTTAGTGTCCCTACTCCATTACAGATGCTTGTTTAAAGTTTGTTCTTTGGAGTTTTTGTAATAATATATCAATGTAGCCACATTTCGTGCCTTTTTAGATTATTAGCAAAAATATAAATGCAAAATTCCTCTGTTTAGCCTATATATGTCTTATTCTTACTTCTATGATTTGTGGTTGCTTGTATCTTTACATACATACATATTTGAAAAGGAAATTGCATCCCATCTCCTAAATCCCTGGACCACGCAAGTTTTCCTTTGTTTTTTGCGTCAATGAATATACTTACTCTCCTCAATTAAATATGGCAGGATGTGCTGTTCATACATGCTTTAATTCACCTAATGACAGTGAATGATTGAACAGGGCTGCACTAATTCTGTTTCCATGGAATAGCTTTTGGGCTTTAGAGTATTTCTCAAAAAAGCCAAACTGCTTCCAGAGCTGTAAGATTAGATCTATTCTTGATACCAAACAGCCTCTGCAACTTAGGGATATAATTGAGAAAATTCTTATAGTGCTCTTTAGTTTTTATTGTATAGCTAACGTGACACTTTCTCTTTCACACTAATTGCCCAAGAAGCATTGTGAATCTGCAACAATATAAGAATTAGAAAGTAAGGATAGGGGTATACAGACTAAACATCCATATAGCAGAGTTGAGTACTCCAGAAGGAATTCAGCCAAGATTCTTCTGGAGATCAAAACAAACAATGGTGGCATAGACTGGCGGACCATATGATAGGAAAGAAAAAAAAGATTAAAATATTTAAACACTCTCTTCTTTTTTTACACATTTTACTCTGAACAGTTTCAGACAAGAGAAAATATATAAACAATATAGTGAATGCTGCTGAAGTATAGAGCATAACCCTCTCTTATTTCACACTCTATTCCTTCGGAAGGAAACATTAACAAAAATATTTTATTTGTAATTCTCAGGCACACTTTATTCTCTTCCTATCCCTATGAAATAATATTTTTATTCAGTATGGTTTGTGAAATTCATCAATGTTAATATATGTGGCTGTAGGTCATTTATTTGCAATGCTATATAGTTTTAAATAAATATGCTACACTTCTTTATGACTGTTATAATATGGTTACTATGCATGTGTCCTTGTGCAAAGAGCTTCTCTGTATACCTGGAAGTAGAATTTAATAGGTTATTTCCTTTTTTTTTTAAGAAAAAGGGAGATACGGAGGGCGGGGCAGAGGGGAGGGACAGAGAGAATCCCAAGCAGGCTCCTCACCCAGCACAGAGCCTAATGCAGGGCTCGATCTCATGACCATGAGATCGTGACCTGAGCTGAAATCAAGAAGAGTTGGATGCTTAACCGACTGAGCCACCCAGGTGCCCCCATTTCCATTTTTATGAACCATAGGTTCATAGGTGTATAGCCAACTTTCTTTCAGAGGAGGCTATACCAAATACATTTGTGTCAATAGCATAACTTTCATGTGTCCAACTTTTTGAATCATTAGACTATTTTTTTGGCCAATTTGGTGTAAAATTACATATGATTGTTGTTTCAGTTTAGAATCCGTTTATTTAGTGCAATTGATAAGCTTTCTATAATATTTTTGTGTTTGGGGGTTTTTTCTTCCATCAAAATGTATCTTTTGCCACATTTCCATGAGATTTTGTTTTTTTTTGTTATTAATCTGGAGATGGTTTTCATAGGGTCCGTTCACTAATCCTCTGTCAGTTACAGGCATTGCAACACATTTTCCCTGTGTGTGCCTTGTATTTGTCACGTTTCATGAATAGGAGTTTTTAATCTTAATGCAATAAAATTTAACTCCTTTTTTCATGGTTACTGTTGTTTGTGTCCTGAGACACAAAAAGCCATATAATGGTTTTTTCTTAACAAAAGCCATTATAGTATTTTTCTACAAATTTTGGTTTTCATATTTATGTTTTTAATCAATCTGTAATTTGTGTGTGTGTGTTGCAAGGTTGGAGGATAACTATTTTATTTTCCACCTGATTAACTAATTGATCAACCACCATGTTTTACTAAATAGTTCATCCTTTCTTCTTAATCTGTAGTATTTCTGCCATCATAAATAAAATTTTCATAGATGCATGCTTATGATTCACTCATAATAAATCTCAGTATCTTATAATAAATATATGACAATAAATCTTGGTAACTGGGAACTCTCATCACCTTTTATTCTTTTTTAAGATTGAGTTGTCTATTTTTGGCCATCTGCTCTTCCAAATTTTTTTTTTTTTAATTTAGCTTGTCAGGCTCATGAAAAACTCACTCAGAATTTTGATTTGTACTGCAGTGAAGAAATTGTCATCTCTAAGATAATGTGGTCTGCCATTAATGTGATATAACTCTACTATTTTTTTAGGTATTTTTAAGGACTTTAAATAAAATGTTATTTTTTTCCATACAGATCTCAAGCATCATTTGCATGTATACCTAGGTATTTTATATTCTTGTTCTTAATACAAGTGACATTTAAAAATTATGCATTTTTAAAAATTGGGTAGAAAAGCCATTGATTCTTCTTTACCAACCCAGCCATCTTGTTATATCGCTATTTTTCTAATTTTTTTAGGTTCTTTTGAGTCTTTTATGTGGATAACAAATAATCTGTGGATGATTATATGTATTTTAGCCATTTATACTCTTTATTCTCCTTTACTACTCCTTTTATTTTCGTGCTCACCAGAACTTTCAGTCCTAGGGAGAATTAAAGTGGTGGCAATGAACCTCATTGCCCTACTCTTGACTCTAAAGGAAATGTTTATAAATTCTGCCAGTGACACTCTTGTAGTCTTCCTTCAACAGAGTAAGGGATTTCTAATCTCTTCCCAGCTTAATAGAAGCTTATTATTATTTTATCATTAATGGTTAGTATTAATGAATGTTACATTTTATCAAATGCTTTTCATGAGACTTTGGAGATGGCCATATTGTTATTTCCTTCAATCAGGGTGGAAGATTACACTGACAGATTTTCTAATGTTAACTCATTTTTGCATTGCTGGGATAAATATATCTTTGCTTGATACATTAATCTCATATATTGTTAGAATGTATTTAATAATACTCATTTTGGATTTTTGTATGTCTTTTTAAATGAGATTTACTTATAATTTTCTTCTCTTGTGTCTTTAGCTACTTAAACATCATCATGATCACACTAGTCTCATGAGAAAAATTTGGGAATATTATTTCTTTTTATCTAATTTATACAGTTAGGCTTTTCTGTATTTTGGGCAGTTGTTAGAATTTATTTGTAAAATGGTATAGGCCTAGGAGTTTAAGAGTTATAGGATTTGAATGACAGATTTATAGCTACTCATTAATCTGATTAAATTTTCTGAATGATAAATATATCCAAATTTTCTATTTCTTTCAGTTACTTTTTTTGTTTGAGGACATTTACCAGTTTAGGTTTTCAAATTTAATGATCTGGAGTTTTTCCTAATGTTTCCTTTAATATTTTATTCTCTATCTGTAATTACATTTCTTTTTATTTTTGCTAATATTTATTCACCTCTTTTCTCTATTCTCCTTGATTATTCTTGTCAAAAATTTGTCTATTATTCAGTCTTTTTTTATTTTTAAACACAGTTATGGTTTTATTGATCTTCTCTAATATTTGCTTTTATCTTTATTTTTTCAGTTCTTACACTTCATTTGGGTGTATTTTGTTGTGTTTCTAAGTTCTTTGGTTGGATGCTTAGCCTGATAATTCTATCCAATGCAAATGGTTAAGGTGTGTGTTTCTTCTATACACTTCAGCTATTTTTCATAGGTTTGATATATAATGTTAGTAGAGTTCAAATTATTTTTAATTTTTATAATACTGCTTCTTTACAGTGTATCTTAAATTTTCCTGTTGCTCTTTTTAAACTTCTTTTGTTATTGGTATCTAAATTATTTTATTTAGAGAACAACTGTTTTTCACCGTTGTATGTATACTTGAGAAGAATGTATTTTCGTAATTGTTGGATGCACTTTTTTGTTTTATTTTGTGATATTCTGCATAATTTTTTCAAATTAATTTTCCAGTTCACTAATTCTATTTTCAGCTGGGTTGCATGCATTTTCATTTATCTGTTGAGTTTTAATTTTAAAAATAATAGTTTTCATTGCTGCAAATTCTCTTTTGTTTTTTTCAGACCCACCTTGCTTATATTTGTAGTTTCTTTTTTCTGTATATATGTAATATATGTTTTATACTCTTTTTCTGATATTTCCAATTAAATTATATTCTGGCAAGTTTAATTATACTATTGCCTCTGATGATTTCCCTTCAAGGTGGCTTATTTCTTTAGGTGCTCTGTAATTTGGTCTGTGAATTCCTGTTTCATGTAGCTTTAACTGTAAAAATTCCTTGAGACATGCCATGAAGATATGTCCCTTAAGACTAAAAATTGCTTTTACTTCTGTCACGTAATTCTGGGAGCTATGAACACTGCAATTTATTTATTTTTCTTATTTTCTGAACCCTATATATAAGATAAATACAAATCTCAAATTGCAGAATTGCTGTACTACGAATTTTAATTCTTAGGAACTCCCTTTATTCCATGTTGCAGATCAACACAGACTTATTTCCTTGTCACCTCCTTAGGGCAATAAATAGATTTTTTTTTTTCCAGTCTTCTTTTTCCCTGGCTAGTCTTTCAAGAGTCTCAGGTTTGTGTAGGACCTCAGTTTTTTTTCTTTTGTTTTTTTTTTTTTTTTTAAACTCTGAGTGGTTTTTAGTCTTCAGTTCTAGGTTATTGAGATCTGTAGAGACTCTTGGGGCAGAAACAGCTTCAGTTTCAAATAGCAACTCTGGTTTTCTGACTTCTTTGATTTTGGATTCTGGGTATTTTCCTTTAGATTCATGTGAACTCAGGTGTGCATCTGAAAGATTGTTTGCTATATTTTACAGAATATTTATAAATGTTTTATAGAGAGAAGACTATTTTTTTTTAACTTCCTATAGTACTGGAGGGAAAAAAAAACTCTCTTTTGAAGTTCTCAGAGTGTTAGGCTTTAGACCTAGTATCTATTTATGAGAATAAGATAAAGGCATTTTCACTCTAAATCAAACTTTAGTATAACACAATAATAACAAAAAGTACAAAACTTCCAAGGTAATAGATTCCCCCCTTAAACAAATAACTCAACCTTCATCACATTTGCTTTATTACCTATTTTTATCTCTCTGTAATCAAGAATAATATATTATAAATTTACTTTCTGATCAAATAATCTTCTGCCCCAATAATTTGCTTAAATATTCTGTCAATGATTGATTCTCTAATTGCTGCTGTCCACTTGGTGTACTTCCAAAATAATTTTACTCTTATATCCACCAAGATGTGTAATACACAGTTGTACTTCGAGTCACATCCTATAAATCAATTAACCAAATGCCTCATTAGATTCTCATACCTAATGCCTAATAAACTAATAAAGCTAAGATAGGTAATGTTACAAATGACAGGGATTAAATTTATTTCTTATGCTTATTTTTTTTTTTTTACCTCAAGTGTAACTACTGTTTATGTCTTTGTTTCTAGAAAATCTAGTGACATAGTCCTTGAAATGAAACTTCCGGTCTTTAGGCATGACAAGATTTTACTGGACACAGTGATCTTTTCCAACCCTTAATTTACTTACCAGATTTTAAAGCTTCATAGACATACTATATTTGACAATCAACTGACCCACTAGGATTGTTTATATAAAAAAGGCTAAAGGTACATTGATCTAGAAGTATACTATTGATTCAAATGGCAATTTATTTTATTGGATAAGGGAACAACATCAGGTTTAGTTAGTGGAAAAAGTCACTAAATGAAATCACAGAAAGTAGCACAGGTCACCAAAATATTGTAGGGAAAAGGTAAAATGAATAGAGTGATAATAAAAAGTTTGAATTCTTGCACCTGAAATGAGGCAAAAACAAAACAAAACAAAACACAGTTTAGACAAGTAAAATTAAGGTTTTCGTTACTGTCAAACTAAGTATCTATGACTTTTGGTTGCTCAACAATTGGACTACTCACTATTTCCAGGACATCACAATGACACTACTCCCATAAAGCAGGAATATGATTGCTTCCACCACTTAGGGCAAACATTGGCAAATATGGCCCATGGAACAAATTCATCCCGTTGCCTATTTTTGTAAATAAATGTTTACTGGAACATAGCTCTCATTCACTTGTGTATTGTCTATTGAGACATTCATACTGAAAGTGGCAGAGTTGAAAAGTCGGGACAGAGACCATCTGGCTTGCAAAGTGTAAGATAGTTACTAGTTAGCCTTTTACATAAGAAGGTTCCCAACTTCTGGCTTAAGGAATGTCTGTGGAAATCTGGGAGAATTTTTTCTTTCAGGTAAGGATATGTATGAGTTAAAATGTAGTGGTTTGATCTAGAGATGATTAACCATTAACATTTCTTGAAGTAACTGTTGATAACACTCAGTTGTGTGATGATGTTATACATCAACATTGTTGTCATGAGGGAAGTGGACACTTTCCTCAGTTGGGGAAGATAAGGGAGTGGTGGAGTTCTCACTTGATTGCGAATGTTATAAACGAGTTTCAAGTTCTATGAACCTGGCCAATGTTTAAGCCGACTCTCTCCTGGAACATTTTTGTGTGTTCTTCAGAAATCCCCCTTTGTTGGGACTTGCTTCTCTGCATTTCCCTTGACACAGTGATATACTATCAGCTCTTTTTTTTTTTTAGTGCTTCTTTAGTCAGTAGATATCTAGCAATGTTAGTTTTCTTCCTTTTTGTACAGAATCAAGTATAACCCATGCTGCTGAACTCATTTATACAGCTACAACTAGTCTATGCATTATTTTCTACAGTCTGATGACAATGCAGTAGCAGCTTCTACTTAGTTCCTGCCATCAAATCAGCCATCTCTGGCTTGTGAGATTTTTCCAAATGGGATTCAGAGTCAGGAGACAAATGTTTTCTGAATTAATCCTATAGAAACCTTTCTTCCTAGGCTTTTGGTGATGGGTCAATATCCCTACCCCTTTGTCTTCTGGGAGTGGAGCTCATAGCATAGCTTATAAGAAGGAAATCCTTCCAAAACCAACCCTCTTACTCTCAATTATTTAATAACCTTGGTATATATGAAGAGTTTAAGAGTACTTAACTGGTTCTTAGAAAGCAATTTTGAAATTTATGCATAATGATCTGTCTCTGGTACCTGATAGCTATTAAACCATGGTGGCTCAGACAAACTAGGCAAGTCTCATTTACACATGCCATTTTATTGACCTAACTGTGTGATAAAGCATGGGCCAATTTAGACCACCAACTTACTGCCATGGTTGCTGAATATTTTATAAGTTAGGAACTGCCTTCATCGTGGCTATGTTCTCTGAAAAGTAGCCATGATGTAATATAATAGTGAGGATTTTTATTTATTTATTTATTTATTTATTTATTTATTTATTTATTTATTTATTTGATTATGTTATGTTATGTGATGTTAATGAAATAACATGTATGAAATCTACTTCTGCAATGCCTGGCACAGAATAGAGATTTAATAAATGCATGTTCCTTTCCCTAATGCACATAATGATTAGCATACCAAGCCATTTTATCAGAAGTCTCAAATTTGCAACTTGTAAGCTGAATTCCCTGTAGGGAGATAACTAACTAGAGCTTGGTACCAGAAACCCACTTTTGACAAGACTTTTACTCTTCAGGTCACCAGAGTTTCCATCAACAGGCCTCACACATTTTCCTTATCTGACAAGTCCAGGCATGCATTTACATTTGAAAACTTTGGCTTATAAAGTAAGATATAAAATTCCTTTTTTTCTCTGTTCATTAATGAAATCATCATAGCAACTTACTTGAATATATAGCTCAGATCCCTGCAACCCCTAACCACAACCTGTTGCTAGCTTACCTCTGACATCGTTTCTTACCTTTTCTCTATCTTCACTCAGTTCTGGTCACATTGACCTCTGTTGTTCCTTGAATATAAAAAGTTGAAACCATCTCAGGACTTCTCAATTGCTAGTTTCTCTGAATAGAACATATTTTTCCCATATACCTGCCTAGTTTGTCCCAACACTTCTTTAGGTTCATGTTTGAAACAGAAGCATCACCTTCACAGAGAGGCTTCCCTGACCACACTGTCTAAAATTGTTTCTCTACTCTTCTCTACTCTAATACCCTGCTTTACTTTTCTTCATAGTAGTTGGTATAAAAATAATATGTAACATAGTATATGTTATGTTCACTTATTTATTTACTGTTTTCTATGGCCCTCAATAGGATGTAAGGTCCAGAAGAACAGGCTGCTATGCTATGGCCAGTACCTGGAATAGTGCATGGAACCCAATAAGCAGTCAATATATATTTGTTGTTGTTGTTCTTTACTGAGATATGACTGACATATAACCCTATATTCATTTTAGATGTACAACATGATTTCCTACATGTATATATTGCAAAATGATTACCCCAGTAAGTTTAGTTAACATCCATCACCACACATAGTTACAATTTTCTTTTCTTGTGATGAGAACTTTTAAAATTTATTGTATTAGCAATATTCAAATATATAACGCAGTATTAACTATAGTCATTATGCTGTACATTACATCCCTAGGACTTAACTTATTTTATAACTGAACATTTGCACCTTTTGACCTCCTTCACTCATTTCACCCATCCCGACCCCTCACCTCTGGTAACCACCAATATGTTTTTGTTTTTAAGATTTCACATGTAAGTGAAATCATATGCTATTTGACTTCTCTGCCTGACTTATTTCACTTAGTATAATGGTCTGTCTATGTTGTCACAAATGGTATTATTTCTTTCTTTTTATGGCTGAACGATATTTGTGTGTGTGTGTGTGTGTACCACATTTTCTTTATCCATTTATCTGTCAATGGACACTTAGGTTCTAATATTTGTTGATTATTCAGAATTAGAAAAATTTCAAGGAATAATATAGAGCTAGTGTTAGAGTATGTGGTGGTTGTGATGGGGTGGCAGCACTGGGGATTATAATTCACAAATCTAGTCAAGTGATATGAATTCAAAAGCTTAGCCTTTGACTTGATTCCTCCCTCCCCCCCATCCTCAACTTTTTTTCTTCTTCTTTTTTTTTTTTTTAGAGAAGCAGGGAGGGCAGAGGGAGAGGGAGAGAGAATCTTAAGCAGGTTCCATGTCCAGTGCAGGGCCCAGTGTGGAGCTGGATCTCACAACCCTGAGTTCATGACCTGAGCTGAGATCAAGAGTCGGATGTTTAACCAAGGTGCCCCACCCTCCTTAACTTTTAACAAAGTCTAAAGTAAGGCAAAGATGAACTTTTGACTTCTTTCTTTTGACTTTTGGCTTCAATTTCTTGCATCAACTTGGATGGACCATTGCTCTGATAATTGGTCAAACATTATCCTGCATGTTTCTGAGGATGATTTTTGGTAGAAATTAGCAATTAAATATGAGTAAAGATGCCTGCCCTCTATAATGTGGGGTGGACACATCCAATCAAGTGAAGACTGTAATAGAACAGAGACTGATCTCTCCAAAGAAGGAATTTTGCCAGCAGGCTGCCTTTGGCCTTGCCCTGCGCAGTGGATCTTCCCTGGGTCTTCAGCTTTCTTGACCTTCCTATAGGTTTTTGACCTGTCAGCCTCCTTAATCACATAAGCCAATACCCTAAAATCAATCAATCTCTCTCTCTCTGCATGCAAACACACACACACACACACACACACATCCATCCATTTGCTCTGGAGAACTCTGACCAATATAGCTTCCAAAATGGTTTATCACCTTAAATATCTAAAACTAACATGTAAGCCCAAACTCTCATATATTTATGTTCTGTAGCATCTGAGACTTAACTACTTTTGAAGTTGGCTTGAAAATGACAAAACAAATTAAAGGGGAAAAAATTAAAGGATTAAGCCATATTAATAAAAATAAGTGGATCCTTGCACACAGACAAAAAGTCTATACTGAAACTCTGACTTTTCAAATGTAAGCTTTTTTTTTTTGTCCTATTTATTTCTCAATAATATAATAACAATATCAGCTGTACTTTGGTATTATATTATATATTACACAGTCTAGGAATCTGGTCCTAAGCCAGCATAGATGGTATGCTATGTAAAACAAGAGAAAAGACAGAAGAGGAGGCCTCCTCCAAGTGAAGATAAATTAGCCTTGACCTTCCAACTACAGCATAAGCAGAGATCCAGATAATGAAAAAGATAAAGAAAGTCACAGAAGCACTGGGGAGCGATGTGGCTAGATCTGAAGAGTGAATGTTATATGAACTTATCTATCCCTTTCCATTTTCATAGGAGGCAGAGGCAGAAGTGTACAAGGATGACATCTGCCCTCAAAGGTCTGGGCCTCACTCAGTGCTTCTCTTCGCATGGAGGCTGGAAGAGGAGGCTAGAGCAGTGCAAAATGGAAAGCTGCACATGGGGTGACCTCACCCCATCAGTGTCTCAAATTCTCATCAGTTACATCAGTTTCCTCTTCTTTGAGGATGATCTAGGAAAAGGAAAAGTACTCTCTTCCACAGAACATACATGGGTGAAAATATAGAGAGCAAAACAATGAGCAAGTAGTGAAACATGGAAATTCCTTATATTCACAAGTAATGATGAAAAAAAATACTAAATTACCAGGGAGGTAAGAGATGAACCAGGAATATTGTAAATTGGAGCTAGAGAGAGCTTAATGAAAAAGAAGTGATTAATAGCCAGGAATGTTGCTGAAAGGTTGAAGATAATGAGAAAAGGTTATTAGGTAAGTGATTATATATCTAAATTTTATGACCCATGGAGGATAACAACATTTATTTACTTTTTGAGACCACCAGGTAAATTCTAAATAATTCTGTAACATTGCAGTACCTACCACGGCATCTATTTAAAGGACTCAAAATTTAAAAATAAACTTGCATTCAGCAAACCTGCCCATGAGGAAAAAAAAATTATTGTGCTAGCAAAAAGTTAAGGTTGAGGTTTTCAAGAACCACATCTATATTCTGACATCTGATAATTTTTTTATTACTTTATATTAATGAGATTCTTGATCTTGTTTCCTCTTTCCCAGAAATTCCTAGTTTATCCCAAATACAGTCACATATAAGTTAAGATGAGGCTGTTTGTGTGTGTGTGTGTGTGTGTGTGTTTTCAGAAAGCTTTACCTGAACTTCTTCTGCACTTATACAACAACACTCTAGTCTTAAATTAACTAGAATTTAAGTACTCCCTCAACCTGGAACAGTTTGTTGTCCATTTTTGGACTCAGAATTTAGCAATGTTCCAGACATATAATAAGTAAGTATAAATTCTTCATTGAATAAATAAAAGAATGAATGATGATTGAGTCATTGGTAAAACCAACATAAAACATGCGATCATTGTTACATTTTGACTCTAGTTTGGGGCACCAAATTTGTAGAAGTGGAATTCACAGTGCAGAATATTTTAAAATAGTGTAAAATATGAGTTGAGGAGGATACAGAATCAAAATTAATAGGAGTATGGTCCAGGAAGACTTCCTGAGGGAAGCCAATGTAAAGCTAATCTTAAAGAATTCAACAGGCATGGAATGGAAGTAGATGCGGGAGTTTGTTTGAAATAAGTGTATTGGGAACAAGGAGAACATTCAAGGCTGGAAAGGAATGAGGAGCAAAAGCTTAAAGCCAGTTTCTGGAAAAAAAAAATATGCGGAGGAAAGCAAGCCAATCTATTTGAATGGACTGAAGAGGACCTGTTTGCTGGCACAACAGAGGCAAGAGCCAGGTGGAGAGGGCTACTGGGGATCCCAAGATGAAGAGTTTGGATTTAATATGGTAGACACCAGGGCGCTCTTCTCTAAGGGTCCTTGACTAGGAATGACATGATGAAAATGGTGCTTGAGAAAGATTATTCTCAAAGCCGGGGGTCAATAGCCTAATACTAAAAAGGAAATTTCACCTAACACATTCACCAGAACATTCCACTTTGCCACCCTCACAGGCCTCAGTGATTATGAGAGACTATTTTTGAAAGGCCCTGCACTTTTGGTGGCATATTTCATCCACGTTCTCTGCCAAGGGATTTCTTGTCCCTTGCTTTTCTTTTATCTTTGTACTTTAACAAATGCTCTGCCACTGGCGAAGATAAGAACCACAATCATTTGTTTTCCGCTGCCTGTGGCAGATGGATGAAAACAGTTGCATTTTAAGCTACTTCTCTGTGTTTCCTTGACGGGGACTTCAGCTGTGACAGGGGCATTAACCTTAGGGGTGAGGGAACAATCTTTACTTCATGCTCTCTCAGTTCAGAGCTTCTCCTCAGCAGGGAAAAAGCAAATCACATACATTATTTGAAGCAATTTTGTGATTTATCCACCGGGTACTGACCTACAATCAAGTGAACTTTGCTTAAACCTCCGAATGGATTTTTAACTGCCACTATGGAGCAAAGGGAGACCCGTTCATGCAGCCACCATCTCGAAAGCAAACTTCCCTAAAAAAATTGTCTGAAAAGCTAAGGAACATCCTACGTCTTTAACCTTAAATTGGCTTGAAACCCAATTTCAAAAATAGAGCAAAATCTCATCTTATTTCTAAAAACAAGTGTCAGTTGTATAAGCATACCAAACACAATGAAGAGGACTCCTTGTTTTCTCAAAATTTATGTTGCAAACTTAAGTACCAGTGTGATTTGATACACGGAGACTAAAAACTAACGAACATCAAGTACATTCTTCATGCCGGCCCAAAAGAATCTCACTAGGGAATTTGAAGTGGAGATGTTTTAAGAAATTCACACCTTGATCACAGATTAAGCTATCAGATTAGGATTCACACACTACAGAGTTCTGCTTCACTGACAATTTACTTGGTTGAAAATTAATGAATCAAATTGATAAATTTAATGACTAATCAAATTTTTACTAATAAATTTTAAATGAGAATATTTCCTCTAACCTGCTCTTCAAAGCAATGGTTCACCATCTTCTGGGATTGTACAAATCTTACACTCTTTGATCTCATATCAGTCTTTATCTCCTCTATCAAAAAAAGAATTTAACTGAATTAAATATAATTTTATTTTGAACTTAGATTTTTTTTTTTTTTTTTTTTTTTTTTGCTGCTTTGAGGATAGAGACCTTTTGGGATGTCATATTACAGGGTTGAATATCAGGGCCACTGAGATGTGGCATAGCTGCTTCACAGCAAGATGTTTCTAGGCAATGTGTCAGAGGCCGTCAGTTTCAGAGGTGCCATGTGGAAGGGGGCCTAGCAGATAGTGGATGAAGAGGGAAACAGCTAGGATAGTGAAAAGTGACAGTCATGTAATCCAGAATTTGATTGCTTTTCCACATTGTCACTGGTAAATTTTATGATCACCTGAGTGATTAAAGTGCTAGATGAATGAGGACTTAACAAGAGCAGAGAGACTATATGTGGAAGAAATATCTCATTCTTAACAATGCCAAAAGGAATTGTTCCTGTCCAAGAGTTCTGGTCATAGGCATAAGCACTGGCATAAAACCCTGGAAATAATAATAGGTAACAATTATTTAGTGCTCACTATCTGCCAAATACTGTTATAATGGCTTCATAGGGTTATAATTCAATTTTTATAACCAACCTATGAGGTGGATATGTTATCAGCATCAGTGTTTTTAAATAATGAAACTGGGGTACAGGAAAATCAAGTATCTTTGCCCTAAGATCATAGACCTCTTAAGGGATGAAGAATGTAAAACTACATATTATAAAATAAGGAGCAAATTTTGAAGATGCAGCCTGGTTTCTCCCTACTGCTCACAGCCAATGTGAAAGAAAAGAGATACAGTAAAAAAGGAACTGTTAAGCAAAAAAGGAAGCAAAACTTAATGTTTTGGAAGCTTCTCAGCCTATCCACATAATGGGCTCTGAAACTGAGCCAACGTGTGGCTGTACAAATTTTTGCTGGAGAGTTTGGACATGAGACTCATGGATCCAATCAACCACTTAAGCAGAAATACTGCCATCTTGGATAGAAGGGGACAGACATGGGATGAAATGAAGAAAGCTGTCAGAATCCTGGGACTCTACAGGCAGGAAATGGGTCAGCAGAGCTACTTGGCTGTGGACATGTGCTGTCCTTTGAGAAAAGGAAAGACTAACTCTTCAGGTGACTCAGAGGCCCTCAGTGCTGCTGCTGCCAACATGGGCCCAGAGGGTGAAGGTCCAGAGTCCTGGGCCATCTTCTTTATTAGAGAGGATAGTGTAGGCACAAAAAGCCCAGAAGAAAGGGCCAGCCCTCAAAACTCAATGGGAATATAGACATGATAATTGAATAGAGATAACACCTGAGAAGACATTTAGGTAGCATATATAAACATGGAAAGATACTCAAGATTATTAGTCATTAAAGAAATGTAAGTCAAAACCATAACAAAATACCACTACAAACTTACTTGCATGGCTAAAACCAACAAGACTGACCACACCAAAAGTTGGTGAGGATGTGAATGAACTGGAAATTCATAAACTTCTAGTGGGAATATAAAATGCTACAACTATGTACTTTGAAAAGCCATTTGGCAATTTTCATTTAAAAAGTTCTACCTAACACCCACCATATTATACAGCCCTTCCATTCCTAGGTATTTCACCAAGAGAAAAAAGCGTAAGTCCACATGAGGACTTGTACTGACTGTTCATAGCAGCTTTATTTGTAATAACCCAGAATTGGAAACAACCCAGATGTCCATTAATAGATGGATAAATAAATAAGCTGTGGTATATCCATATAATACTATTCAGCAACAACAAAAAGTACTGATACCTACTATGATATGGATTAATCTCAGAATGATTATGCTGAGTGAAAGAAAGTAGACAGAGTACACATATTTATAATTCTATTTATATAAGACCTTAAAAACGAGAACTACAATGATAGTAGATGAGGGGTTGCTTGGAGATGGGCTACAGTGGGTAAGGATTGTAGATGAGCGAGAGAAAATTTTTGAGTGGGTTTATCTGTTGCCTTGATTGTAGTGATGGCTTCGTGGATACATACATATATAAACATTAATCAATCTATACACTTTAGAAATATGCGGTATATATCGGTTATACCTCAATAAACCTACCAAAAATTTATCAGGATAATTTCCCCATCTCATTAAGTATTTTCCCAGATATCTTGCATTATATGTTACTATCTGGATAAATCAAAATTTGCATAACCATTCTCCTATTTAAAAATATTTTAATTTTATTTTTTATTAATATAATGAACAACAAAATATACAACGGAGGTTTCTTTTCATATTTAGAGAATCTAGCAGGTGTTTTACAACAGACATAGAAAAATAGATGTATATTTTTGGGTAGAGTCTCTTCTTTTTTCTCAATTTTTTTTTTATTCTTGTTAGTGCTAGTTAAAAAAGTAAAACGCAATGAGACAGATTTTTGAGAAATATTAGTCGTTACATGTGGTGATGGCTAGCACAAACTGAGGCCTATGTCTAGTTTCCTCCTTGGCATACTTTAAAACTGTATTTCTAATTGTTCTTGAAGTTTTAGATGAAGCCACGTGATTAGGTTTTGTGGCCAATGGTTTGCCACAGGTGAAAGCGATGTACGCCATCTTCAGGCCTGGTGCCCAAACTTCTAAGATGATCCTCCATGCTCTCTTTCCTGTTGCCTGGATATAATGTACCTACTGGAGGACTTGAAAGCCTCAGAGGGTGATATGGCCATAGATACAAAGAGCCCAGGTCCCTAAGTGACTGTATGGAGCACAGACTTTCTTCTCCCACCTAATTACCGTAGGCTCTGACACAAGAAACAGAATACAATCTTACTGTATTAAGCCATTGAGATTTTGGAATGGTTTGTCATAGCAGTTACTATATGGTGACTAAATATACCTTTGTTGTGTGTCAGATTTTAAAGGAGTATATATTATGTTTAAAAATAAATGAGGTTGGCCCTAAAGAGAATTGCTTAGCAAGTCTAAGACAAACAAAATGAATTTTGATTCTACTTTTTAAATTTACATCAGGTGTTTGCTCTTTCTCTTATTTTGGTGATATGGAAAGGTATAAAGTGCATGTGGATGGATAGGAGGATGAGAGTGACATGAGAATATCCTATATGAAGCAACGCTGATTTTATAGATGTTGGGGAATCAATGGTTTAAAATTACTTGTAAAGCTGGGATAAACAGAAGTGGCACAGTTGTTGAGAGGATATAAATAAGAGGTTAGACATATGTTGAAAGTTATTTCAATTTTTTTTATACCATTTAATTTAACTTTTGGTCCTCTTGACTGAGCTAGTCATAATTTATTGGATTTTTATACCCATGAAAAGTGCTACCCATGAGAAGTCTACATAATTCTAAAACCGCCCTTTCAAAAGACTGTGACATTCTCAGATATATATCGTCACTTTTGTGTTCCTAGTAACTTGGTTGCTATTTGTCACTTTACACAGGAAGACACAGTTTAAATGTTGAGTCCTTGCTATTTGTAGCTTGTTTTTCCTGGTTGGTAGCATTACATAACTCTCCAGTGCTCCTCCTGAGGCAACATATTACCCTCAGAAGTTCTATGTCAGCTGTATGTGTCCCATAGTGACAGGGCCTGGGAACCGGTTAGGCCCTTTGAATGTCCTGATGACTAAACATGCAACACAGGGGAGCCTGAGCTATGGTCTGGGATTTCTCCAGAGAATTTCACTCTAGAAATCAGTTCAGGTACTTACAGGAATAACTGTGGTATCCTAGCAAGAGCACTAGATCCACAGTTAAACTTAAGCTGGTGGCTGAATATGCCCTTTATTTGCATGTACACTTGGATCAGGTTACTTATCTGGTCCTCTTCACTTTCTGATCTATAACAGTTTGATAATAACATACAGAGAGGTAATGAAATTTAAGTAGAGTAATAAACATATTTTTGGTAATAAAACTGTTTTAGAGATATATGATATATAGGACAAGTAGTAGGTTTGCAGAGGAGCTCCCATTACCCTTCTGCAGACATGTAAGTTCTATATATAGAACCTCCCTCCTCTCTAGTGGCCAAGGGTCTTCCAGACACTGGAATAGGTGTGAATCATCCAGTCAGACCCAAAGTGGGCCTCAAGCATCACCATTAGGAATTGAGTCAAAACTAGCATCATGCTTCGTAAAATCTGTACCACAGATGTGCTTTTCTCGATGCGCATATTTTAATAATATATATTTAAATAACATTAAATTTGGATATTTATATGAAAATTACCATATTAAATTAAATTATTAAAGTAAATTAAATTTGACTATCCCTGTTATAGTAGGTATATGATCCTTCCTGTTCAGAATCCTAATCGTGTCAAACTTGCCAATTTCACATATTTTTATTACCTGACTATCCCCTGGACAAACGTGGGTTTATTGTTCGTGTTAGTTACCGCACCCGCACTACACAACTCAAACTGCAATCAGCCCAACTCTTCCAATGAACACGTGTATTTAGTGGAATCATGAGATGGGGACCAAAGGAGAAAAACAGTCTGGTATATTTTCACTATAGGAAATACTTGTTCATTGCCATAGATTTCACACAGGAATATTTAATATTTAAATATTTAAAGTAAAAGTTAGGCTTGAGGGACTTAAATCCTTATTGTCAAAATAGCAATGAGCAAACCAGTTGTGATTGAGTTGCTTTATATTTGCTTTTATATGTTTATAAAGAGGTTATATTGATACTGCCTGTTTGAAGGAAATTTGGCAATAACTAACAAATGAGAAATTAATATACTCTTTGACTAAAAGGAATCCACCTTCCAAAATTATTCACACCTGTGCACAAAGATATTTATATAAGAAAATGCAACACATCATTGCTAAATATTGGGGGGAAATGCATATTACTTATGTGTCTGTCAGTAGTGGTATGGCAAAAATAATCATTATACATCATATTATGGAACATTATACTTAGCTATTAAAAACACTAAGACCGATGTACATGTACTAATATGATAAATTTCCCATAATATACTGTGAAGGATAAAGAGCAAATTCTATTATGAATATATATATATGCATATATTGCATACAAAATGTCTAAAATATACATATAAAACAGTAATTTCCTATTTGCTTCCTACTTTTTGAAATTTTTATAACAAGCATATACTACACCTGTAATTTTAAAAAGAAAAAAAAGAACAGAGAAGATAATTATTCCACAATAAATTACTTCTAATAACTAAATTATTATTGGACTAATTTATTAATGGACTTTTAAACTATTAAATCCATTTAATTAAAATATCTTTATATACTTCTGGAGCAACTACTGAGTCCAGGATACTGAATACAGTGGTAAGCCAGCCAAACATGGCTCTTTTGTGGACTTGCATCCTGGTGATTGAACTTGAATTTTGATTTCTCTTTCCTTGACCTAGAAGGAGTTCAAGCACAGTCTGTACTTCTGCTTCCTATTACCTCATTAATTTCTAATTTTGTCATTGAATAAAACAGCTTCTTGACATCATATCTATAAAAACTTCTCCAGATTTTCTTCCAACTCCCCTAAATAAAGATTCCTCAAAAAATGTCCTGGATTTTCACCTTCTGTTAAGTCTCTCCTTTCTCAATTACCTCGATTCAGATGCCTCCCTACTATTATTTATCTGTAGTCTTTATCTCATGCAAAAGTCAGGCTTACCTGTACCTCTGCTTACCATTAAACTTCTAAAATATATCTCTGTCACCTTAAAAACATGTTCAAAACTAAACTTTTCATCTTCAAAATATTCCTTTTGCCTTCCTTATGTAGTCTTTTTTTTAAATTTAGATTTTATTTATTTTTATTTTTTTGTTTGTTTTTTACAGCATCAAATTCACAAACCCCAGGTTTAAAACTTAGGAATCATCTTTGTTCTCTTTGTTGACTCCAATACTCTATCAGTTTTCAATTCCTGTCAGTTCTCTCTTTGAAATACTTACTAGTCTTAGCCTCTCCCCATTGCCCCTGTCACTGGCGTAGTCAAGGCCCAGTCAGGTTCACTGTTGGTCTCTTGTAACCCTTTAAATAATTTTTACAGCCGCCAGTTTGTCCTCATTCACTTCATCTTGTTTGTTGACATGTCTAACAATTAAAAATGAAAACTCTTACTAAGCATCTGGTTTTTGCAAGGCTATACTTAGATACTGAAGAATGAAAGGCAAATGAATCATAAACCTTTTCTTTTCAGAAATCTGGGCATGTTCATTCCCTTTCCTAAAAACATTACAGACTTACTGATTCCTCCTTAAGTAGTCCCAATCCTTTCTTATGAATTCAAGGTCCCTCCATGCAGCTATGCAGTTTCTTTCCCCCTCAAATAATGTTCAAATCCAACATTTAAAAATACTGGCTAGACAAAGCAAATGGAACCCAGTGCAAGAAAGATAAGCCAGACTTTCAGAGACACCATGGCCAGATCTCCTACCTCCTCTCACTAGACTCTCTCACTTTCAACCTCACTGCCAATCTGGACAGCTCTTTCATGCTTCAGATCAAAAGCGTCGGTTGGTTTTGTCCATGTGTCTGGGGAAGGGAACTCTAAAGATTGGGAACATATTCACCACCTTTTAAGCCCCAGATGAGTAAAATTTTAATCTTAGGTAAGGTCAGTCTCTTCCCCCAAGAAGAAACAAAGAGCCAGGCACTGACCTGCCGAAGCCTCCCCCAGTCACACTGATCTGCCAGCCTGAAGCTTATCATACCCCCTGCTTTCCTATTTTGATCATTGTGCTGTTCCTACTCTGCAGAGATCCTTCATTTTCTCATCTGCAAGTCTAAATCCTCAAATTCAGCTCAAGGCTTACCTACTCACCAAATCTTCCCTGATTATTCAATTGCACATAATAGTTTTTTCCCTTGGCAGTACCATCACTTTTACCTTTTATATGGCACTTATAATTTCACATTGCGTTTCAGTTATTTAAATACAAATCTTATTTCCCTATTCCATTCTCAGCCACTTTATGGCTGGATTCACATCTCCCTCTGTGGATAGCTCCTTGCATGTACTAAATATGTTTTTAAGGTAAACGAATAAACATAGTTTCTATTAGAAAATATATTATATTAAAATATCTTCTTGAAAGAGAAAATGATAAATCATCTTCTTCCTCTCTAACTTTGCATTTTACTTCCTTCATAGTCATGTACATTCTTAACGATTAAAATTTTCCTATCATTACTTCCTAAATGATCCAATAACCCCAATTAAAATTATAATCAAAACCAAGATTTTTTTAATCCAGATATAGGTTTTCGATCAAGTCATATAAAGAATGAAACGAACCATTTATTAAATTTGTATATAACAAGCACCGTCAAATAAAGGCTTTGATAGTCAGCAATTTTGTTTCTTAGGTCTCTTTCATCTAGTATGAAAAGTTTGAATGAAGAGACATGTTTCACAAAAGAAACTCTATACCCATATTTTCCAAGGCAGATATAAAGAGATTTTCTTCACTTAGCCTAATACAGAGCCAATGAAGAAAAATAACATTTTACTGCAACTTCATGACCTTTAAAAGGCTGGACTCTCCAAGCAACCTTGCTAAACTAGACTTGCCTTCATGAAGCAGTCTAAGTTTACATTCTCATTCACCTTGTTGGTTCTAATTTGTGAAACTAATAGATTTGCAGCAGTAAGCTTCAGCCCTGTCTGCCTTTCTGAGCACCTTTATAAAGCAGGAGCTGTGGGAAAATTATTTCCATTTCTGCTTCTCAGCACAACTGCCGCATATATCCTGCTGTGTACAAGAGACTCTAAGGACCTACATTGTTTTTGAGCATGGGACTTTATGGTATTCTACTGGACCTCTAGGATGGAAGGAGGTCACAATAAGAAGAGGAGATTTCTTATATGAGTGACACTCTTCAGACAGCTAAAGATCTGAGGTCACCAAGCGAGACTTGGTCAATTGTTTGGAAAGAAACAATACCTGTATCAACAAAAGGGAAATGAGGCAGAAAAAGAAAGAGTTTTCCTTGAGACTGAATTGTCATGACAAGTATCTTGGGAGACGGACAAAGCTGGAATTGAGACCTGCATTTGTTGGACTATAAGTAAATTACATAATCTCTAAAAACTTCCATTTCTTTCATTGCAAAATGTCACCAAAATAAAGAGTGTTATGACAATGAAATGTGATAATTCATATAAAGTGTCTCATAATTTTCTTGCTGTATTTCTCTGAAACTATTAACATTATGAATATTTATAATGTAGAACTGAAGCTCCTTGCAGCAGACACTGCTGACACTGACCCCCCCCCTACATAACCACCCTGCTTGGTGCTTTCCTAACAGATCTTCAATTTGTATAAGATCTTGAGATCTTACTTATCTTGAATATGTACCCTTTAGCCAAGTGATGGCACAGAAGAGGTGGTCTTTACCTGTTCATTAAATTAATAATGAGTGGGCAACTTCCAAAATTGGTAGAAATGATAGCAAACTCATAGTTAATCAACTCTAAATGAGGAAGATTTGATTAGTGTTCATACATTGATGAAACAAATTGAAAACTAACCCCCGAATTCTGTCTCTAAAGGCACTCTGAAAGGGAATTTGCCTTTCCTGAACACCAAAATCAGATATCTGATTTTAAGAATGTATATTGGTTCTTTACTTGATGCTTTGTACAAAGAAATTAGAGAAACCAAAAGTATTAGTTGCGGATACCTAGATTATTGAGTAGGTAATTTATTGTTTGCTACCAAATCACTTCTTTTGCCTTCTGTAAGGGATTTTTTTAAAGATTTCATTTATTTATTTGAGAGAGAGACAGAAAGAGTGAGTGGGGGGAGAAGTAGGGGGGATGGAGAGATTCTCAAGCGGACTCCACATTGAATCCAGAGCCCATAGCGGGGCTTGATCTCACGACTCCGATATCATGACCTGAACGGAAACCAGGAGTCAGACGCTTAGCCAACTGAGCCACCCAGGTGCCCCTTCTGTAAGGGATTTTAAAAATTCCTTTTAAACTATGGATTTTAAAGGCTAACTAAATGTATGGATATAAATGAGACCTGATTTTTTACAGAATGCACTTATGAGAGCTTATATAATGCAAATGATATAGATCTGTCAAAGTAGGCAACTAGGTTATTTTCTCAAAACATCTATGGAATTCCCCCTTTTAAAATTATTTTCACTGATGCAGGTCAAACCCCAAAAGGAACCAGCACTCTTGCTCTAGAAATACATTTTTTTTGATCAGGTACAACTTTCTTTGCATTCATTGAACAGATCTAACTTACATGAATCTACTCTGTGTCTCACTGGGGATAAAACAGTGATCAAATTGGATAGAAACCCCTGCCTTCAAGGTGTTTATCTTCTAATGATGCTCAATATCTGCCTCATCTCTTCTGCTCCCTGAGCCCATAGACAATACTCACACATATGTGTACACACACACGTATGCATGTGTATACACATACTGGATAGAATGTGGAGAGAACTCTGGGTCATATTGATATTGGCACCTTTAAGTAAAGAAAAATCAATGAATTGTATTGATTAATACAAGTTTATGTTTTTCTTCTTATTAATCTAGTCATGAAATTTGCATTACTCCTGTTATTCAACTTCAATAATGGGTTCATTTATATGTAATAGTATTCACTGTGACTAAGAGAGGTAAGAGAATAGTCCTTTTTTTTGTCACTTGATGCAATCCTATATATAAAATACATTTAAAATATAACAGGTTAATATTTTGTAACTCTTACTTTTATTTATATTATAAATTCAAATATTTCAGTATTCTAGCATAAGAAATTACTTGCAGTTCTTTTGACCCCGTGGTGGGTGATGTTATGTGGATAATAGTATCAAAGTATTTCCTGACACATAATAATGAAAAAGTGTGCAAAACACTTGGCTGTTCTGTGGTAGTTATTAATTGCCTTTGTATTACAGTAGTTGGTCCTCTAACTGAAGCTGATTGAGTTAATAACTGAATGTTTGGAATACTGATTCACAGCTGGCTTTTTCTGTGTGTTTGAATTTACCATGGTAACCATGAATTGGTTTTCTTACTGTGTTGTGTATTGCTTTAAATTAAGCTGATGGAATTAATAAATGAATAGCAATTATAAAAGCTGTACAGCCAATGTTTCATTATCTTGGTTATTTTTTATTATGCTCACATACAGACCTCTAACTTCCCATTTGCCTATCACTGCCTATTATAGGTTATGCATGTTAAAATCATATGCCTTAATCTATGTACCAATATGGACACCATTTTTACATTTTTCATTACTTTTAATTCTAAAGAGTATTTGAGAAGGCATAGTGTTGAAACTACTACCTGTGTATATTCATATAACGATACCGAGAATTTGAGTAGTTCATTATATTTTCACCATAATTTTTATTACTTTATCTTTTCTTTGAGGGCATAACACATTTATTTTGAAATATCACATCAATTCATTTATTTGGTTTTTTTGTAAAATAGTGGAATCACTCCTGTTTCATAGTCCAGCAAGTAGAGGATTAACTTTTTTATATTATTTGCCCCAGCCTGTCAGTAATAGAAAGAACAAAGTGAAAATTTTCTACTTCATTTACTTCCAGTTTACCTTTAGTAAATTTTTTTTTTTCCTGTCAGGCACTACAAGAATTACCTCCTGGGATCAAAATTTTTATCGTTTTTGTTTCCTGTTCTAAAACTTTTAACAACCTTCCGTTACCTGTATGATCCCTCCCAGTCTTTGGCGTGAAGTTCAGCTACGTAAACTGACCAATTTTTTGACCTATTTTTTTTTTTTAAGGAACCTAATGTAAGTTTTACTTACAGCAAAAATATAAGAAGATATATATTCTAAAAATAACTCTATTATCAATATGAAGGATAAATTGGGGATTAAACTTGAGGCAAGCAAACTGGCTAGGTTCTATTATTGGTTCACGTGAGATAAGAACCTGTGTTTCCAGAAGCAAAATAGAGAAAGCAAACCCCTGTGGGACATGCTTCTTGTAATGGTCTTTAACTGTAGGGCATTTTTACATAGTCAAAATTAAGAGGTATCAAATATAATATAGCTAATGAATTTAAGGGAGAAATGATCTTGTGATCACTTCATAGATAGATCTTTTCTGTTCCATGTCAAAAGACCATCTCCATAAACACAAGTCATCTGGCAAATGTACATTAATGATCACAAGAACAGGCAAGAACAACACTTACACACCTTACTACTAAACCAAGAAAAGTTCATTTAGAATCTCACTATAGTATATACTATAGTCAAACTCTATTAGAATTAAGTTTCTGTGGAGTGCCTGGGTGGCTCAGTTGGTTAAGTGTCTGCCTTCAGCTCAGGTCATGATCCTAGGGTTCTGGGACCAAGTCCCACATTGGGCTCCTTGCTCCGCAGGGAGTCTGCTTCTCCCTCTTCCCTCCTCCCACTCATTCTCTCAATCTCTCTCTCTCTCTCTCTCAAAGAGATAAATATAATCTTAAAAAAAAGAACTATGTTTCTGTGTATATATGGGGGAGAAGGAATATATTTATTTATTTATTTATTTTGGTTGCTGTTACTCCATGTGCAAAATTTCAGGTGGGTAATTAAAGAATTGTACTTAAGAAATCATGGTGAAAACTTTATAAATAATTCAATCCATTTAAATTCATTTCAACAGGTGAGTCTTGAGGACCCACTGCATTCAATGCATAAAGAATGATTGATGGAACTGTTTTGACTTGAAAAAGAAGACATCAAGTTGAGGGGGGTGGAGGTGTTATAAGAGCTGACTTACTTTTTGAAAGAAGTATGTGTTCTTTTTTGTACTAGATAATAAATGCAGAAGCAATGAATGAAAGTTGTCCAAAGGCAACTGTCAGCTTAATATTAGAAAGAACTTAACAATTTAGAACTATCTAAAAATGAAATTGGGTGGGGACACTGGGTGGCTCAGTTGGTTAAGCATCTGCCTTTGGCTCAGGTCATGATCCCAGGGTCCTGGGATCGAGCCCACATTGGGCTCCCTGTTCATAGGGGAGTCTGCTTCTCTCTCTTCCTCTGCCCACCCTCCTCTCCACACACCCCCCCCTCCCGCCATGCTCATGTTCCCTCTCTCTCTCAATCTCTCTCTCTCTCAAATAAATAAAATCTTGGAAAAATAATAAATTAAAAATAAAAATAAAATGGGTAACAGTGTGCCAAATCTCTGTATAATCAGAGAAGAAATGGTCTTTTTTTTGAGCTACTATAATCTGGATTCACATACTGAGTAGAAGTTTGATTTAACTTATTTCTAGTCTCATTGTATGCATGGTAACATGTAGAGAACAGAAAACTGGGGGCTTGAATATCTGGTCTTGGTATGACATTGACTAGATGATTGAATTAGTTCAGGTAATTCAACTTTCAATTTTAAATTCCTTCATCTCTCTATTAAAGACATTACTTCCTTAACAATAAATTAATGGTATTATATTGATACCTGAGAGAAAAAGAAGGAAAATAATTCAATTGTCTTGAAAAAAATACATCCAATCTGGATGTATCATCTTCTTGATGAATTTTTAGTAGAATACTTGTAATTATAACTGTACTTTTTACAACTAGATGTACTAGCACTCTGTATATGTGACAAGCAGTGGTATTATTACAAAATTATTTTAAGCAACTCATAATTAGGTAATCTAAAGATATTCACTTTTGTACATTCCAATTTCAAAATTCCAGAAGAGTTTCTCATTTTGATAAAATATAGAATAGTTTATTTGACTTTTATGCACATATCCATGTAAATCTCAATTGGATTTATGCCTCAGGGTTCTCGTCAAAGATCAATTAAAAGCATTAACCATCTGATCTAAGGCTGTCATCTGAGGACCATAAAATTAGCCTTTTCTCAGATCCTTCATTTAATATTTTTTAAAACTCCTTTTATCTCTATGGATTTATTTAGTCAAAATGTGTGTGTTATCTCTGCAAAGAACTCAAACCACTTCAACAAAGCAATTTTATATTAAAATTATAATTGTTATTCATAACAGCCATCATGCTTTCTGCTTCTTTGTCCAGTGGAGATGAGATCTTTTAAGAATTTCAGCAATTCCTCTAATCCCAGGCCATTCTCTAGGACTTGAGGGGGTTCATTCCAGAAATAAACAGTATCTGTTACAGCTCATTTCCCTGTTGCTTCTTTAGGGAAATGAATATAACATTTCAATGCCAGAAAAGAAAAAGCTGTGTGTGTGTGGTGTTGGGGTGGGGGGGGGAGAAAAACAGCTACATTTTCAAATGTCAGTAGGCCCATATGGCATCTGACCTAGGAACAAATTGTCAGCTAGAATAACTCTCCCCACCCCAGTCCATCCCTGAGCACTGACCTCCTGCTGCTCTTGTTGATGTGTAATAAAAAATGCTTTTGTGCTCCCTGAGTGGAATATTTTACATTGAAAATATACTAAATTTCATTCAACCTTAATCATCTAGAGCTACCAAGTGAATACTTTTAGAGTTTGATTGAGGGGAACTGATAATTCCCAGATAAGAGTGATATTTGAGGGCACCTGGGTGGCTCAGTTGGTTAAGCGACTGCCTTCGGCTCAGGTCATGATCCTGGAGTCCCGGGATCGAGTCCCGCATCGGGCTCCTTGCTCAGCGGGGAGTCTGCTTCTCCCTCTGACCCTCCCCCCTCTCATGCTCTCTCTATCTCATTCTCTCTCTCAAATAAATAAATAAAAAATCTTTAAAAAAAAAAGTGATATTTGAGGCAATTATTTGTTAACTACTTTTACCAATCTCTATCATAATACATAATCTTTGATTTATCCAAAACATATTTCCTCATGTTTGATCACCAAGACTTATAGCTCTGTATTATTAATCAATAGATAATATTACTACTTCATGTTTGTGTATGTATCTGTATCCATGTGACTTTATAGACATTATCCCAATTTATGCCCATTGCAATGTTTTTAGTGACATAACAGGACCTCAAAAGCCTAATTTTTGAGGTCAAGGAACTGAGCCACACAGTTATCAAGTAACTTAGTCAAGGGCAAGCAGTTACTGAATGGCCAAACAAGGACAACAACAGCCAGTGTCAAGAGCAACCAATATAAATTGTTTACTTACCGTATGTGAAGCACCGGCTGTATATCCTCATTTTTGGTCTTTATCAAGATGTGACAATGAAATGTTGGACCACATATTGCAACTATCAACGGTACTAGGATCAGCTGCTTTTGAATTTGGGTAAATCTTCTAACCAGTGTCATGCCAGAGTTTCTCTACCTGCAATGCCCACCTAGGAAGTAGGAAGGAAAAAATAAGTAAGCTGAAAAAATGGTGAACAATTTTCTGGATAGCAAATAATATAACATTTTATAAATACTATTTTTTTTTGTCCTGTAGAAGAAGGACCATAAAACCAAGACTTTTATAAAAGTACCGCCCTTTATTTCCCCACCTCTAGAGTTAGTACAGCTATTTGATGTTCAGTATAGCACAAGATGTGCTGAAAAGAATGGATCCTGATTGTCTTCCCAACTTCCATTGCCTCCTTCTTCTGCCAAGAGCACCCCTGTTAACTTCTAGGGACCTCCCTACTTTGCTGTTGTGCCTTAAATTGTATTGGGATTGACACAAGAATTGGTGCACACTTTGCCCCAATTTAGATCGCTCAGAATTACAAAGATGAGAGTTTCTGAGACAGTTTTTCTCTTCTCTGGTTGTGTGATGTGCTGCTCTGAGGCCAGGAGCATGAAGGATGCCAGCAGGGGTGAAGCAGAGGTGACAGCCTTGATGGAACCACACCCTCTTTTTGGACTTTTTATTATGCAGGTAATTTTACCTTTTTTTTTTTTAGAGCAAATCGGCTTGATTTTGTTCCTTGGTTGCAGATAATAACAAACTAAGTGATATAGTGGAGAACCCAATTTACAGAGTATTAGTGGATTACTCTGGCAGTGCTAACTTGTATTAGTTGTGATCTTAATTTGCCTGTATAATATAATATGATGTGAGAATCATATATGTACTACATCATAAATTTTCAGTTTGTCTCTTCCATGCTGTAAATTCCAAGAAGTTAAAGAACATTTCCATTTGGTTTACTGCCAATTACCCATCATCTACCATAGTTTATGGCACAGAGTAGGTGTTTACTGAATCTTAATAAAAAGAAAGGGGGAAAAATAGAGGAAGGAAAAAAAATAGATTCACCATTGTTCCTAATTCAGAGACAGGGAATAAGTACAGGAGACTAGGTTATTATGAATGCTTTAAAAATAGAATAAAAATTGTACAATGGCTCAAAGAATACCCATCATGATTTTCTTAAATGTTACCATAGAATACATTCTCTTTGAATAAAAATAAAATGTTCATAGGACTTTGAAACAAAATAAAAGTCACTTTAAAAAATTTTAGATAGATAGTCAATCTGGATGCTTAAAATATATACAAGTTTACCCTTTTAGTTTTTCTAATATGTAATAAAGTACAAACAAATTACAAGTGTCACATTCAATATCACAGTTTGTATCGGGTTTACAATGACCTTATTAACAGCTACTTCAGATTTCAAAAACTATCAGAGCAAGCAGGACTATATTCTTAAAATCAGTTTCAATGTTACAAAGTACTCTAATTTACCTTCTTTCTTTCACAACAAAAGGACACTCAACTCTGTCATCACTTCTCTACTAGTGATACTTGAAATGATATTCATCTAAATAACTTAGGACAAATACTGCTTTAACTTGATCTACAACAACTCCCTACAAAGAAAAATGAGTGCTTCAAACACCTAATGGTCTGAATATGAACAATTTGTTAACATATATTCAAATCTCCTTATTTTCTCAGTAAATAAGAACCCCTTAGGAATGTTCAGACATTTGCTGTGATCCAAGATGTGAACCATTCTTATCCAAATTTACCTCCCTTAACTGTTTTGATTTTTATAGAGCATGCCCACAATTAGACATGGTATTAGTTTTGAGTACATCATGAAATAAAAATATTGGTTTAATGGATACCTGCATAAATGTATATAAATGTTTTCTTGAGATTCACATAAGTTCTAGTAGTTTATCTCTTCTCTACTTGTAATCACAATCAGCTTGGTATCTTAAATAGACTTTCAACATTTTATCTTTCATTTGTTCACAGATTGTTCTGATGAGTTAAATATTCATCTTAATCCATTTAGCAGAATGAATATATAAATTGGTATGTATGTCAGAAACTTGTTACCCCAACATTAAATTTATCTTTAAAACACATTAAATTTCATACAGCCAAGTGTCTCTTAAGCAATAAATAGTTATAAATGATTAATAGTGACTAGCAATCCTCCTTTGGAGGATCCTCCACCATCAGGTCTTCTTTTGCCAATCAAAGCAGGTATGCACGTGAAGAGGTATACATAGGACTAGATAGTAGGTCTGTGTTATGAAAATATGGCTCTCTGTAATGAAAAGAAAGGTTAGCCACAAATATATGGTTAATTCAACACATACTGATCTTCTTTTCCATATAAGTTTCCTTTATAACAATACTAGAAACTCTAACATTATATACTTTTAAAATATCTGAAGGTTTCTAGAGGTTTTGGGATGTACCAGCACTTAAGAGCAGCACTGATCATATGCCATATAGCAGCACTATCCAGTGGAAATTTCTCCAATAACAGAAATGTCTTGCATTTTCTAGTACTGCAGCCATTAGTCACATATAGATAGCAAGGACATAGAATATAGCTAGTTAGCTGGGGAACTGAATTCATTTAATTTTTATATTAAATTTATATTTAAATAGCCACATGTGACTAGTGGCAACTGCAGTGGACAGTGCATACAGTCAGCAGTTACAGAAAGCCTCAGTCTTTGGAACCAAACCCCATTCTCGCTCTCCTTCTCACCTTTGTTTTCTACTAACTTTTCCTTTCTCTCTTTCTTACTTTATTGTTCTTCACTCTAAAAATTGCATAGCACAATTTCGTATGTGTTTAGAACTGTTATCCATTGGGTCAGGACAAAGAATAAATTTAAGTCATAAATTTTATTTTTCTGCATTTAAAATCCAGTTGGGGAGTCAAAAATCATACACATATGCACACATACACACACTATAATGTGTGTATATATATAGTCATATCAAATTATTTTGTACATAATTAAATTCAGAGGAAGAGAAGATTATTGCAAGCATAATATCTCAGTATGGCTGAAGAATGGAGTATTAAAATGGTTCTTTAAGAATAAATTTGGGAAGGGGAAGATGGCAGCAGAATAGGAGGACCCCAGGCTTGCCTCATTCCATGAATACAATTAGATAATTCTCAAATCATCCTAAATATCCCAGAAATTAACCCAAAGACTGGCAAAACAAACTCCACAACTAAAGGTAGAGAAGGGGCCACACTGAAGAAGGTACAAAGTGCAGAGACATGGTTTACGGGAGAAACAGATCCTGGCTGCTGTGGAGGGGAGAGAGCTGTGGTCATGGAGAAGGGTAAGGGGGAGGAGCACACAAGGAAACGCACAAGAACATTTCCCCATAGCCGTTGGCTTGGGAAGTGAAAGGGGCTGAATTTTTTAAGTTCTTGCAACCATCAGGGCTTAAAGCCTGTAGTTTTAAGTGTCAGTGGGCTGGACTCTGGGAGAGGCCAGAGGCATCAGGCTACTCTTGGAGAAAAGGCAGGCAAACAATCCAGGGACATACAGCGTGGAAACAATGATCTGAAGAGCACCTTGGGCACATACTGGGGAGATTATTTGCTCTTCTCGGAGGATGTCCTTAAGAGGCAGCATTCATACAGACACCTCTCCGGGAACAAAGGAGCTGGTTGGTGCCATTTCCCTCGCCAGCCCCTCAGCATAAACAGAATCAGCTTCAGGAAGCAGTGCGGTGCTGACACAGGCTGCCTAACTTGCTTACATTAAGCCCCACCCTCCTGCACTCCTTGCAACTGCCCTTTTCAGTCACACTTACTTCAGTCCCAGTGTGGTGGGCCACTCCCCCAGAAGACCTGCTCAAACCTTTGCTCACACTGTGTTTCCTGACTCAGGAGTTTTGTGGAGCCTTGGTTCTGGTGGCGGTGGTGACAAGTCATTTCACAAGGATACCAGAGCATACCTAGTTAAAATTCACCACATTCAGGATAGGGAACAAACACTGCCCACAGCAGTCAAGGAGAGCCTCTGCAGATGATTGGCCTGAAGATACAGAAGCTAGGACGCAACAGCAGAGCACATGTGGCATGCACTCCCTGAAGTGCCAGGCTGTGGGCCCTACATGACCTCTTCATCATTTACTTTCAGGAGCAGGAGACATAACTGGCTTTTCTAACAGACAGAAGCAGGCAGAGACTTAGACAAAATGAGAAGACAGAGGAATTTGTCTTTGGCCAAAGTCTAAGTGAAACAGACATAAGATGGAGAATTTAAAGCAATGATAATAAGGATACTCACTGGACTTGAGAAAAGAATGGAAGACATCAGTGAGACCCTTACCAAAGAGACAGAAGAGTTAAAAAAGAATCAATCAGAGATGAAGAGTATAATAAACAAGATTAGAAATACGCTTGATGGAATGAACAGCAGGCTGGAAGAAGCAGAGGAATGAACTGATGATCTAGAAGATAAAGTAATGGAGGGGCACCTGGGTGGCTCAGTCGGTTAAGCATCTGACTCTTGATTTTGGCCCAGGCCATGATCTTGGGGTCGTGAAATCAAGCCCCATGTCAGGCTCCCCACTGAGTGCGGAGCCTGCTTAAGATTGTCTCACTCTCTCTCCCTGTCCCTCCCCCCACCTCTCTCTCAAGAAGAAGAAGGAGGAGGAGAAGGAGGGGGAGGGGGGAAGAGAAGAAGAAGGAGAAGAAGGAGAAGAAGACGAAGATAAAGTAATGGAAAGCAATGAAGCTGAACAAAAGAGAGAAAGAAGAATTATGCAAAGTGAGAATAGACTCAGGGAACTCGGTGACTCCATTAAATGTAGTAACATTCATATTATAGGAGTCCCAGAATATGAAGAGAGAGAGAAAAGGGGACAGAAAACTTATTTGAAGAAATAATAGCTGAAAACCTCCTTAATCTGGGGAAGGAAATAGATATCCAGACCCAGGATGTACAGAGAACCCTCAGGAAAATCAACAGACAGATCCACACCAACACAGATTACAATTAAACTAGCAAATTATAGTGATAAGGAAACAATCTTAAAAGCAGCAAGACAAAAGAAGACAGTTCCTGGGGTGCCTGGGTGGCTCAGTTGGTTAAGCATCTGCCTTTGGCTCAGGTCATAATCTCAGGGTCCTGGGATTGAGCTCCCTGCTCAGTGGGGAGTCTGCTTCTTCCTCCCTCTCCCTCCTCCACCTTGCTCATGCTCTGTCTTTGTCTCTCTCTCTCTCTAAAAATAAATAAATAAAATCTTTAAAAAGCAACAGCAGCAGCAGCAGCAGAAGAAGAAGACAACAGTTACTTACAAGGGAAAGCCCATAAGGCTATCAGCAAATTTTTCAGCAGAAACTCTCCAAGCCAGAAGTACTGGCATGATATACAGTGTTGAGTGGGAAAAATCTGCAGCCAAGAATATTCTATCCAGCCAGACTATCATTCAAAATAGGAGAAATAAAGAGTTTCACAAACAAAAATTAAAGCAGCTCATGACCACTAAACCGGCCCTACAAGAAATACTAAAGGGGACTCTGTGAGTGGAAAAGAAAGACCAAAAGTGACAGTATGAAGGGAGGAAACATAAAAGCAGTAAAAATTAATATTTCTATAAAAAATAAGTAAAGGAAATCACAAAATTAGAGGATGTAAAATACGACAACATATACCTAAAATGTGGGGAGGACAGGAGTAAGGAATGGGTTCAAATGTAAATCAACTTAATATAGACTGCTATATGCATAAGATATTACATATAAATGGTAACTACAAATCAAAACCTACTGATAAATGTGCAAAAAAATAAAGAGAAAGAAATCCAAATATATCATTAAAGAAAACAAGCAAACCATGAAAGAGAGAAAGATAAGATCAGAGACAGTCTCCAAAAACAACCATAAAACAAGTAATAAAATGGCAATAAATACATAACTATCAATAATTATTTGGAATGTAAATGGACTAAATGCTCTAATCAAAAGACAGGGTGTCAGGGGGTGCCTGGGTGGCTCAGTCGTTAAGCGTCTGCCTTCAGCTCAGGTCATGATCCCAGGGTCCTGGGATCGAGCCCCACATCGGGCTCCCTGCTCCGCAGGAAGCTTGCTTCTCTCTCTCCCACTCCCCCTGCTTGTGTTTCCTCTCTCGCTGTGTCTCTCTCTGTCAAATAAATAAATAAAATCTTAAAAAAAAAAAAAAAAGGGTGTCAGAATGGATAAAAAAAAAAACCACAATCCATCTATATGCTGCCTACAAGAGACTCATTTTAGATTGCAAGGCACCTGTAGATTGAAAGTGAGGTAGTAGAGAAACATTTATCATGCAAGTGGTTGTCAAAAGAAAACCAGAGTAGCGATACTTATATTGGACAAACTACACTTTAAAACAAAGACTGTAACAAGAGACAAAAAAGAGCATTATATAATTGTAAAGGAGACAATCCAACAAGAAGATGTAACAATTCTAAATATTTATATGCCCTACATGTGAGCACCCAAATATGTAAAATAATTAATAACAAACATAAAGGAATTAATCAATAATAATACAATAATAGTAGGGGACTTTAAAACCCCAGTTACAGCAATGGACAAATCATCTAAACAGAAAAGCAACAAGGCTTTGAATGACACACTGGGTCAGACAGATTTAACAGATATATTCAGATTTAACATATATATTCTGCTAAAACAACAGAATACACATTCTTTTCAAGTGTACATGGAACTTTCTCCAGAACAGATCACATATTGGGCCACAGAATAGTCCTCAACAAATTCAAGAAGATGGAAATCTATACCATGCACCTTCTCTGACCACAATGCTGTATGAAACTAGAAGTCAACCACAAGAAAAAAATCAGAAAAGACCACCAATACATGAAGATTAAATAATATGCTACTAAACAATGAATGGGTCAACCAAGAAATTAAACAAAAAAACAAAAAAACATGGAAGCAAATGAAAAAGAAAACACAGTGGACCAAAACTTTTGGGATGCAGCAAAAGTGGTTCTAAGAGGGAAGTATACAGCAATACAGGCCTACCTCAAGAAGAAAGAAAATCTCAAATAAACAACCAACTTTACACCTAAAGGAGCTAGAAAAAGAACAAAAAGCAAAACCTAAAGCCAGCAGAAGGAAGGAAATAATACGGGGGACGGGTTAGCCTGGCGATGGGTATTAAAGAGGGCATGTTCTGCATGGAGCACTGGGTGTTATATGCAAACAATGAATCATGGAACACTACATCAAAAACTAATGATGTAATGTATGGTGATTAACATAACATAATAATAATAAAATATTCCATTGTATGTATAAAAAAAAGATTAGAGAAGAAATAAATGATATAGAAACTAAAACCACAACAAAACAAAAAACATAGAACAGATCAATGAAACCAGGAACTGGTTCTTTGAAAAAATTAATAAAATTGGTAAACCATTAGCCAGACTTATTAAAAAGAAAACAGAAAGGACCCAAATAAATAAAATCACAAATGAGGGTGGAGAAATAACAATGAACATCACAGAAATACAAACAATTATAAAAGAATATTATGAAAAACTATATGCAAACAACGAATCATGGAACACTACATCAAAAACTAATGATGTAATGTATGGTGATTAACATAACATAATACAAAAAAATAAAGCAAAGATGAATCCAAAAAAAAAAACCATATGCCAACAAATTGGACAACCTACAAAAAATGGATGAATTCCTAGCAACATATAAATTACCAAAACTGAAACAAAAAGAAATAATTTGAATAGACCAATAAATCAGCAAAGAAATGGAATCAGTAATCAAAAAACTCCCAACCAACAAAACCAGATGGCTTCATAGGCAAATACAACATACTTAAAGAAGAGTTGGTACCTATTTTCTCAAAATGTTCCAAAAAATAGAAATGGAAGGAAAACTTACAAATTCATTCTATGAGGTCAGCATTACTCTGATACCAAAACCAGATAAACCTCCACAAAAAAAGAGAACTATAGGCCAGTATTTCTGAAGAACATAGATGCAAAAATCCTCAACAAAATACTAGCAAATTGAGTACAACACATTAAAAAAATCATTCACTGGGGCACCTGTGTGGCTCAGTGTGTTAAGTGGCTGCCTTCAGCTCAGGTCATGATCTCAGGGTTCGGGGATCAAGTCCTGCATCAGGCTCCCTGCTCAGAGGGGAGCCTGCTTCTCCCCCTCCCTCTGCATGCCGCTCCCCCTGCTTGTGCTCTGTCTCTTTCTCTCTGTCAAATAAATAAATAAATCTTTAAAAAAAAATCATTCACCACAATCAAGTGGGATTCATTCCTGGGCTGCGAGGGTAGTTCAATATTCACAAATCAATCATTGTGATATAGCACATTAATAAGAGAAAGGACAAGAACCATATAATCATTTCAATAGATGCAGAAAATGCATTTGACAAAGGACAACATCCATTTACAATAAAAACCTTCAACAAAGTAGGTTTAGAGGGAATATACCTCAACATAATAAAGGCCATATATGAAAAAACCCACAGCTAACATCATCCTAAATGGGTAAAATGGGTTAAAGGGGGTAAAAAAAAAGTAAATAAAAAAGTAAAAACTGAGAGCTTTTCCCCTAAGGTCAGGAACAAGACAGTGTACTCTCACCATTTTTATTCAACATAGCACTGGATGTCCTGGTCACAGTAATCAGACAACAAAAAGAAATAAAAGGCATCCAAATCAGCAAGGAAAAAGTAAAACTTTCACTGTTTGCAGATGGCAAGATACTGTATATAGAAAACCTAAATACTCCACCAAAAAACTGCTAGAACTGATAAACGAATTCAGTAATGTCGCAGGATACAAAATCAATGTACAGAAATCTGTTGCATTTCTATGCACCAATAATGAAGCAGCAGAAAGAAAAATTAAGGAATCAATCTCATTTACAATTGTACCCAAAACAGTAAGATACATAGGAATAAACTTAACCAAAAAGGTGAAGGACCTGTACTCCAAAAAGTATAAAACACTGATGAAAAAATTGAAGATGACATAAAGAAACAGAAAGGCATTCCATGCTCATGGATCGGAAGAACAAATACTGTTAAAATTTCAATACTACCCAAAGCAGTTCATACATTTAATGCAATCCCTACCAAAATACCAACAGCATTTTTCACAGAGCTAGAACAAACAAACCCAAAATTTTTATGGAACCACAAAAGACCTCGAATAGCCAAAGCAATCATAAAAAAGAAAAGAAAAGCTGGAGGCATTAAAATTCCAGACTTCAAGTTGTATTACAATGCTATGGTAATCAAAACAGTATGGTACTGGCACAAAGATAGACACATAGATCAATAGAACAGAATAGAAAACTCAGAAATAAATCCACAAGTATATGGTTAATTAATCTTTGACAAAGCAGGAAAGAATATCAAATGGGACAAGGACAGTCTCTTCAACAAATAGTGTTTGGAAAACTGGACAACAACATGCAAAAGAATGAAATTGGATCATTGTTTTCCCTATACACAGAAATAAACTCAAAATGGATTAAAGACCTAAATATGAGGCCTGAAACCATAAAAGTCCTTAAAGACAGCACAGGCAGTAATTTCTCTGACATTGGCCATAGCTTTTTTCTAGATAGGTCTCCTGAGGCAAGGGAAACAAAAGCAAAAATAAACTATTGGGACTACATCAAAATAAAAAGCTTCTACACAGCAAAGGAAACAATCAACAAAACTAAAAGACAACCTATGGAATGGGAGAAGATATTTGCAAATGACATATCAGATAAAGGGCTAGTATCCAAAATATGTAAAGAACTTATACAAGTCAACACCCAAAAACCAAATGTTCCAATTAAAAACTGGGCAGAAGATATAGACATTTTTCCCAAGAAGACATACAGATGGCCAACAGACACATGAAAAAATACTAAAAATCACTGATTATCAGGGAAATGCAAATCAAAACTACAATGAGCTATCACCTCACACCTGTCAGAATGACTAAAATCAACAACACAAGAAACAACAGGTGTTGGCGAGGATGTGGGAGGTAGGGGAACCCTCTTGTACTGTTGGTAAGAATGGAAACTGGCAGAGCCACTGTGAAAAACAGTATGGAGTTTCCTCAAAAAGTTAAAAATAGAACTACCCTATGACCTAGCAATTGCACTACTAGGTATTTACCCAAAGGATACAAAAATACTAATTCAAAGGGATATGTGCCCCCCCCCGTGTTTATTGTAGCTTTACTTACAATGGCCAAGATATGGAAGCAGCCCAAGTATCTATCAACTGATGAATGGATAAGGAAGATGTGGTATATTTATACAATGGAATATTATTCAACCATAAAAAAGAATGAAATCTTGCCATTTACAACAACATGGATGAGAGCTAGAGAGTATGATGCAAAGCAAAATAAGTCAGTCAGAAAAAGCAAATACCATATGATGTCACACACATGTGGAATTTAATAAATGAAACAAATGAGCAAAGGGGAAAAAGAGAAAGGAAGAGGCAAACCAAGAAAAAGACTCTTAACCATAGAGAACAAACTGATGGTTACCAGAAGGGAAGGGGGTGGGAGGATGGGTGAAATAGGTGTCGGGGATTAAGGAGGGCACTTATTGTGATGTTGCATGGAAGTGTTGAATCACTATATTGTACATCTGAAACGAATATTACACTATATCTTAATTAACTGGATTTAAATAAAAACTTAAGGAATAAGTTTAGAAAAGTATTCAGGGAATATATCACAGAAGACCTCATAATGATGACTTTTTTCCATTAGACACTAGAAAAATATTCAAGGGTTTCAAGCTGGATTGTAATAGGATTAGTTGTTTGTTTGTTTTTTAATTATTCTGGAAGTATGGATCTGCATTATAATAAGATAGTGTACTTCAATTGTCTCTACATTTGTGTTATAATTATCTATGTATATGTCTGTATCATCAGCTACAATCCAGATTGTTGAGGGAATAAATTAACATATTTATTTTAGCAATTAAAATACCTGCCATGATGTCAGGTATTTATAGTAAGTACTTATAGTAAGTACTCCTACACTATTACAGATTATTTCTTGAATGTATCCATCATATCCAAAACTACAAATATGTCTATGTAATCCTCAAATAGTTTTAAAAGATGCTAAGATTAAAACTCTAGGTTTTTTTTCCTTTTATATAGTAGGAATTAGTATGCAAATTTCTTTTTCTGCATTAAATATGTTATCCTTTTTTCAGCAGCTATAGAGTGAGTTTTTAAACTTGAGGTACAAAAAAAGAGATTACAATCTAAGTTTACTATTCATAGGGGGTGGTCTTCCTCCTAACACTATTCTTCGCGTTCCACATCACAGGGGCAGTAGAATGTGTTAATCTCTTTTGCCTAGATATTAGGAACTTAAAGATTCCTTTTGAAAAAAAAAAAAAAAGACAATGGATATATACAATTTAGGGTAAGCTAGACCAAGAGAGGCCGAGAAGGTCAGAAAAAACAGAACGAGGATGTGCCTTCTAAAATCATTATCCTTTCAGCCAAGCAGCAGACAACAGAGTATAACTGAGCAGAGATATTCAACATGTCTTTTTTGGCCATCTAAAAGGTATCATTCACATGAACAACATGCTGCCTCCAATAATGGTTACTTATTCTGCCAGTTTTTACAGAAATTTCTGTGTTAACTGAAATGACTCCCTCCCTTTTTTCCCAGTGAGCCTTAGCACCACAGGAAGACCGACAAGCCTCAGCCCTTAATTAGCCACATAAGCAAAAAGTAGCTACACAGAACAACGTAAGGAAAATACCTGGTTAACTTAGAACAGCAGAAAAATGGAGCCTCAAAGAATTCAATTCAGAGACGCCAGGTGAGTTGATTTTAAAAAAAAGAAATAGGGGTTTTCATGGCTAAATAGAGATAAATTATCTCTCAACAGCAGGTGGTGCAATGCACAAAACATACAAAATATAATTGTTTCTGAAGTATGTTTCCTATCCTTTAATTATAATGTGTTAGAATTACTTAAAATCATGTGTATAAAATGCATAAAGAACAATTCATGATACTTGCCCTAAGTGAAATTTTAGTCCGAAAATCGGGTCAGATACACAAACCTTAATCATTAATGTGATAATTTAAGATGTGGTAATAGAGTTATATCCAGGATTCACTGAAGGCTGTAGAGGGAGTTTATTATCTAAATGCCTCTAGGCAGGAAGGTTAGTGGGGAGGGCGTCAGGGAAAAAGGAGTGTGTTAGTTGTTTGATGGATGAATAATGATGTTCAAGTGATCAAGGGGAGAGAGTACCTCAGAGCAAACTCATTAAAGCTTAAGAGTATATAAACCTTGAGAAGCGTCTGGGGAACTCCAAGTAGATTCATCCAGCTAAGCTATAAGGTATTATCATAGAGGGAAGAACATGAACTTTGAAGTCAAACGAGCTCATCTCTCTGACCCATCACTAAGTAGTTGAGTGATTTTGAACATACTAAATAACTTATCTGAGTCTCATTTGTTAGAAAGAGAGAATAATATTTACTTTACAGGGATTCTGTGAATAGTAAACAAAACAGGCATCTAAAATACCTTTCCGGTATCTGGGTAATAGGATCCTCCTGCTCAACATCACCTTCAGAAGGAGCAGTAGGGTCCTGGAAGCCTTAAACTGACTGTATATGCATCAACAGCACAGAAATACAATTATAAGAGAATACTATGGAAAACTATATGCCAAAAAATTGGACAACCTGGAAGAAATGGATAAATTCCTAGAAATGTATAAACTACCAAAACTGTAACAGGAAGAAATAGAAAACTTGAACAGATCAAAAACCAGCAAAGAAATTGAATCAGTAATCATAAAACTCCCAACAAACAAAAGTCCAAAACCAGATGCTTCACAGACGAATTCTACCAAACATTTAAAGAAGAGTTAATACCTATCCTTCTCAAACTATTCCAAAAAAAATTGAAATGGAAGGAAAACCTACAAATTCATTCTGTGAGGCCAGCATTACCTTGATACCAAAACCAGGCAGAGTGTCCAGTAAAAAAGAGAACTACAGGCCAATATCCCTGATGCACACGGATGCAAAACTTCTCAATAAAATACTAGCAAATCGAATCCAACAGTACATCAAAAGAATCATTCACCAAGATCAAGTGGGATTCATTCCTAGGCTGCAAGTGTGGTTCAATATTCACAAATCAATCAACGTGATATAACACATTAACAAAAGAAAGGATAAGAACCATATGATCCTTTCAAGAGATGCTGACTGTACATGTAGATATATTTTAAGACTGAAAGCCGAGGAAAATGAAACCGGTTTCATGTTTTAGGAAAATCACTGTGATGGCATCATGGAGGATGGGAAGAGCTCCGCCTGGAAACAAGGAAAACAGCAAGAAGACAGTGGCATGAGCCCTGGAAGCATGAGTCCAGAACCGAGACACCAAATGTTGAGATGGAGAGAGGGGTTGTTACCATGTTTACTTCTCCCTCCTTCTCTTTTTCCATGCAAAGCCTCAGCAGTTTGAAAGCTTCAAATACAAAGTCTCCATTGCAGTTGCTGTGGTTACAATGTGAAAGAAAGAAAAAAAAAACACAAAACACTGTGTATCTTTTCTTCTTGCCACATTCTTAAAACAGTACTTTATCACACTGTATTTCAGAATATTGTGTTATAGCTAATCTTTGGCCAAGAAAGTTTTCTGTTCTGGCTTTCAAAGTAAATATAAGAGAAAGCCTGTCACTCAAAACTTACCCATTGACTCATCCAAGGTATTTAAGATTCTGTACATAACGCCTGAAAAAAAGGTGGAGAGTCATGTAGCAGTGGATAAGAAGCAGTCAATAAAAATATGAATTTGGCTGCTGGGCACTGTCATTCTCACTCAGAGCACTATAACTACATAAATTCTCTATCATTACCAGTGCTGTTTCTTGTCAAGGAGGGTTAGTTTTCACCAAGGAAGCCGTATAAGATAGACTCTGCAGGAAACTCATCCCTATCTTCCTCTAAAGCTGCTGTAAGCTTTAGTTTGATCCTTCTAATTACTGTTTGAAGTTCATAGCATTTTTTTGCTAACATATTCCTACTCAATGGGACGCAAGAGCTAAAATCAACACATTGTCATATGACATTGACCTGGCCTGTTTTTTACGGACTTTGCTCTCAAAATGCTTATATCCTTATAGCAGGGCAGACTGTTAATAGCTGAGTGCAAATCTAGTATACAAGATATAGAATATGTATATAGTATATAATAATTGAATGTATATGTAGTATTCAAGGGTAGTTATGTCCCTGCTACCTGGGTACTCTCCAAAGCAATGTATATACATTCCAGAGCTGATTGTTTACCTCAGACGGATGCTTAGTTATTTTCATAGTGTTTCCTGTAATACTAGGAAAAACATAATAAGCTCTGTTTTTATGGTGCTTTCTATTTCACAAAGTTCTTTCTTGTTCATTCATTCGTTCCATGAATAAATATTTATTGGCTCTTTATTATACAACATATGGTGTTCTTGGGATATGGCAATGAACACAGCAGACCAGGATCCTATCCTGTTGGAGCCTATATTCTCATTTTCCTTGGGGAAGTAAATGATGCAGTGTATAACATGGTGATGAATGCAACCAAAATAAATCAAGTAGAGGAAGGAGATAAGAAGTGCTGAGATTTGCATTTTAAAGAGTGAGGTCAGGAAACAAAGATGTAAAAGAGAAAAAGGAGCAAGTTATGCTGATATCTAAAGAAAAAGTATTCTAGGAAATGGGAACAAGATTACAAGGTCTCAGGGAGCAACAGGCTAGAAATACTCTCTAAACTGCAAGGAAGCTAGTAGCTGGAGACAAGTAGGGTAAAAGGAAGAGTAGTTGCAAAGAAAGCCTAGGGGTGCCTGGATGGCTCAGTCAATTGAGCATGAGACTCGATTTCAGCTCAGGTCATGATCTCAGGGAGATGGACCCTGAATTAGGCTCCACACTCAGCAGGGGAGTCTGCTTGAAATTCTCTCTCTCCCTCTTCCCCTGCCCCTCGCGCTGCTCTCTCTCTCAAATAAATAAATAAAATCTTTTTAAAAAAGGAAGTCTAAAAAATTAATGACAGACGAGATTATGTAGGGCTTGAAGACCATTTTAGGGATTTTACCTTTTACTTTGAGTGATAGGGAGTCATGGGAGGGAACACAGCAGATCAAAACCACAATCTGACTTATAGTTTTAACAAGCTTACAGTATTTCTGGATTGAAGAAAACAGAGGACAAGAGTAGGAACAGAGACCACTCAGGAGAGGAAATCCAGGAGAGAAAAATGGTGGCTTGGACTAGAATAATAGCAGCAGAAGTGATGATATGTCTATTTTGGCTATTTTTAAAGTGGGAGTTGAAAGGATTTCCAATTAATTGGATGTATCAGTGGTGACTTCAAGGTTTGGGGCCTGAATGACTGGATGGATGCTGTGGCCATTAACTGAGATGAGGAATACGCTGGATAAAGGAGTTGTGGGAGGGGAGATTAGGAGCTCAATTTTGGCCTGGTTAATTTTAAGACATATATTAAATACCCAGCTAGAGATGTCCAGAAGGCAGTTGAATATATATGAATCTAGAGAATTCAGGAGGGAGTACAGACTAGAAAGAAAAAACTTGGGAATCATCAGCATATAAACTGTATTTAAAACCATGTCACTGGGTGTGGACACCAAGAGGTTAGGTGGATGGAGCAGAGGCCCAAAAGCTGAGCTTGGAAGCACTCCAAAATTCAGGAATTGAGATGAGAAGGAACAGCACAAGATATTAAGAAGCAGCCTATATAACATAGGAAAGAAGGCATGAGAACTTGGTGTATTTCCAGAAGAAAAAGAAATCAACTGTGACAAGACAAAGATTGAGCATTGACTTTTGGATTTAGCAATGTGGGTATCATTGCAGATATGACAAGAGTGGTTTCTTTGGAGGGGATGCAAACCTTAGTGTAGTGAGTTTTAAAAAAAAAGGAGAGTAATAGAGTATTTTAACTATATCTCCTTCAAGAGGTGTGGCTCTAAAGAGGAGCAGAGAAAGAGGGAAGTTGTAGGAATGAAAATGGAGAAGAGAACGGGCTTAGTTAAAATGGAAAAAATAACATGTTTATGTGCAGATACATTATCTTGTTAAATGATTCTAACAACCATGTGGGGTAGATAGTATTTGTTCCTATTTCACAGAGAAGAAAAGACAGTGAGAGAAAGAGAGAGAGAGAGACTGAATCAGATTATGAACTTGCCCAAGTCTTGCCATTGAATACTGCCAGATCCTTTGAACTCCCAAGCCTCTACTCACTTGCTACACCAGGGAGTCTTTCCCTGTGAGAAGAGAAGAAGGGATTCTTATCCCTATGGTGAAAGACCAGGGACCACCAGTATATAAGGGACCATTACTTATCTAATCATAAGCTCACCATTTATATTATTATTGATGTATGTATTTCATTTTTAGAACTGACTTGCATACCCATAATTCTCTTTTAATACAGTACCAGGCACAAAACATTGCTTGTATTTATTGCTCATGATAGTTACTGTTTGTGACTCTGAAATAGAAAAAAATAATAATTATGTCAATTTAGAGAAACAATTGCTTGCTACTTTATAGAAACAGAAGCGGCGAATAAAGGGGAAACTAGTTCTGTCATATCTTGCATAGTAAGGTGATACATTGTAAACTCCTGAACATTTTTATTTTTAACATTCTTTTACTTAAATCTTTTATTTTACTTTAATGAGTTATATCCCTTTTAGGAATTAATATGAGCACATGCTATTTAGAAATACTAAAGTTCATATTCTTTTACAAAATGGAACAAAAAAATTTTAGTTATGAAGATACAAATCTTTGTATGCTATAAATGTCCCATAATTTTGTCTATTCTTACTTATAAGAGAAAATATTCTTCATATTTTGCTTTCCTTGGTACAAATTAGCCAGCACATATTTATTTTGGTGTGATGATATCTATAGGTCTTAAATAAGTATGCAGAGAAAGAAAAATAATACTATAGCTAGAACATATTTTTGTTCTCACTACAGATTTCTAATGCTTTATTTGCCCCTTTAAAAGCTAAATATATTGTTATGGTATTTATCTGAAAACTAATTAATTCATTTTTTTTCCGCCAACATCATCGAATTAGACTACCCTGCTGGTGGGGAGTGTGGAAGACCAAAAGAAAATCATTTTGAGATCGTTTAAATTCATACGTGTGAAAATTAATGACTGTGAGAGGAGAAAAACATGCTTCCAGCAAAGAAGCAAACACAGAGATAATTAGAGTGCATTCAATAATATAAAACTAATATTTTATGACTCATATTCATGTTCTTCCATCTGATGATCATTTCAAAGCTTGGTAAAGGATATGTTAGCAATTAGTTTCTTTGAAAAGTACATCCAACTGAAAAGAAACTATCAAACAAATGAAAAAAGTTATAGGAGACATAGAAAATGCTCAGGTAATAATGTGTATTTTTTTATGATATAAATAAAATTTTTTTTTAAAGACTTTATTTATTTATTTGAGACAGAGAGAATGAGAAGGAGGAGGGTCAGAGGGAGAAGCAGACTCCCCGCCGAGCAGGGAGCCCGATGCGGGACTCAATCCAGGGACTCCAGGATCATGACCTGAGCCAAAGGCAGTCGCCTAACCAACTGAGTGACCCAGGCACCCAATAAAATTTCTTTTGATCGCAAAGATCACATGTCAAAATACAGTCAGTCCTGTGTTTACGTACTCTATGCATAACTAAAACGCTTAGAAAAAATAATTATTTCTCACTTCTCTTTTGACCATAAGAATGATGCATATATGAATATAAGAATATATTTAATTTTGTCTTCTTTTTAGCTTTTGACTGCCTTCACCTGCTACCATATTGAAACCTCTTGATTTAAATAATACACATGAAATGATATAAAGGCAAAGCTAAATACTACCTCGCCCATGCACTCATTTCTCTTCCCACGGCACTGTGAGACAACCACTGTTAAATATTTTCATGTGCTAATATTCTCACACTTTTTTTTTCTTTGGAGTCAGTAAATATAAACCTGACTCTTTCTTTTGTACCTCTGCTATCTCTAATGCACATATATATTTATACACATACATACAATGTTACATAAATGTGATCATGTATACAATTTGGTGCTATTTTCTTTTATGTCGTTGTTCTTCCTTATCGCTTCTCTCCATTCCATGCCTCCAGATCTCCTCTTCACCAGAATCCTAACCAGAAGCCATAGGTAATGTGTCTAAATCATCTGAGTGTAAAAATCTGTATTTGCCATATGCTTAGAACCATAGACACATAGTGAACTTGCATAGGATATCTCACATGATTTCTAAGAGTATACTCAAAATAATGATCACACCCTTCTGTGTGTTTTCTTCTCTCAACAGTAGCTTGTGAATGTTTGTAGGTCACGCCAGGTCATCTGAGTCAGCTTCATTCTTTTAAAAGGCTATGCAATATTTTACATCATAAATACCCCATTATTTATTCAACCAAACTTGCATAATTCTACTTTTATAGCATAGTAGAAGCATGTTCATTTTTAAAAGATTTTGAGATACTGATTTCGTAAAGCATTTGCCCAGGTGCTCAGGTTTGAATACTTTTTTCCCTTGTCAAGGAGGACATTCAGTCATCAGGCCTGGACCCAGCCTTGGAGTGAAAGGAAAGGGACTGTATGAAATTGTAAAAGTAAATAAAACATTTTCAGATAAATCAGAATTGACTGCAATCAAACTTCATCTCCAAAATCTTATGACCCATTTCAAAATAAGACTGATGTAAAATGAAAAAAAAAAAAATGTCAGCCTAGAATCCACTTGAAAAAATTCAAATAGCTATTTAGATTTTTTAGTCTCTCAGTTTCTCAGAAGGCACCAAAATATGCTTTTTGAAATTCCTCTTTTCCCCATTTTAAATTCTGTGCTCATTTGCACTTAACGTTTAAAATACTATTACATTAATTGAGGAAATTGAGCATGTAGGTATATCTGAGTTCATTAAAATGAAGAGTTAATAAGATTCCAATCATTTTATTCATTGCTGAAGTAATAATTTTGATGTAAAATTATATAATCCAGTTTTAACAAAATTTCAAAGGAACTTGTTTGTGGTTTACCAAATTAAAAGTGTGTGTGTAGAGCATGAAAGAGAAGTTAAGTTGTCATATTTTATAATTCTGTCCCTGCCACTTACCATCTGAATAAATTTATGCAAAGCATTTTTCCTCCATGCAGAAGTTAAATAAACTCCACTCAGTTGTCAGAGTAAATGGAGTAATATATGTGGATCTGCTTCATATATCTACAGATAGTAAATAAAGAAGTGTTATAAAGTAATCATTTCAGAAAGGACATCAACAACTATTAATCATTCATCCCTTCATTTAAAAAATGCGTCCCTAATATTTCTAGGTACCATAAGTGGGACTAGAAGTAGGAAAGAGAGTGGACCAAACAATAATGAATAAAGCAAAGAGCCTCCCCTTCAAGGCCCTTTGCATCACATGTGTATATAAAATGTCATAGAAAATTAAATATGTTATCATGTCAATTTGCCAATTCAGCTTTACCTTATTCTGTATACTAGTCAGTCACCACATTCCTCTAGTGATAAGGGACTACAAGAGGCCACATCCAATGTAGTGTGTGTTTATGTATTATATACAGGAAGAGTGGTATTCAGTCAGAGGGAATAAAATAAAATCTCTAAACACAAGGATAATTTACTTAAGTTCTTTCAGTCTCTTTAAACATAAAAATGGGGAAAATATCACCTTTCTTACAGTGATATTTGAAGAATAAAATTAAAAGACACAGTGTCTATCTATTGTTTATCATATGTATGTATGTATGTATGTATGTATGTATCTATGTATGTATGTATGTATCTATCTATCTATCTATCTATCTACCCATCCATTCATCCATCCATCCAATCATCCATGCCATATAATGAAAAATGAATGCTAGGTCAGTCTTCTATTTCTAAATATCTCTTTAATTCTCACTGTATAATAAAGGATAGCATTTAATAAAATGAACATATAAAGGGGAGGCCTATGCTGGATTACTTAATAGACAAACCAACCAGATATTTTAGTCACTAATAAAGGCACGAAATTTTTTTTAATGTAATTTTTTTTAAAAAGTGCCAAAGTTCTTTCTTGTTCATGGAAATGAGACAGACTTTAGTTGGATTTTCTTACACATGTTTTTATGATTTGGTATTGTTAGATGCTGTAATCTTTTCAGATTTGAGGGTGTCTAAGTGACTCAATCTGGCCCTGGGCAAAGACTGTTTATTTTATGCTATAGAAAAGAACTATTTTCTACTCTAATCTCCAAATGCTAGGTAGATATATGAATGGAAATATTTTATAGGCTTGAATTTTATTGAAAGCTTTAGTTTAAATGTTTAACCACTGTCTCCCTGGTCAGAGGAAAAGCCTTGCTTGGAAAATATTTGCTGATTTTTATTCCCACCATGGCTGATTTCAAGATGCCAATATGATGCCACTGAACACAGAGTTGGGGCAGGAATAGATACTAAGAGCAAGCTATCATGAATTGGTGCAAGCCAACTTCAACATACCAGTGGTTGGAATATACTACTTACGAAATTTCATACTTGGTAATCTGGTAGAGTTATCAAGGTTATCTGCTTCACTTTTTCAATCAAAGCTAAATCTCTTCTATAACATTCCCACCCACTGAAGTAAAGTTTATTTTTAAGCACTTTCAGGAACTGAGAGAATGGACTTCCCCAGACAGCCATCTATCCACTTTCTGGACATGATTTACTAACAGATATTTCTTTCTTACAGAGAGCTAAATCTGCTTCGAAAAGCCTGATACTAATGAGTCCTAATTTAAAAATATTAGTCCATGATTTTCAAAGAGATTTAATATATATAATCTCCTTTGTTCCTAAAGACCTTTTCAATGTTAAAAAAAAAAAAGACATTTAAAAAGTTCTTCTATAATCGACCAAATATCCATTTGCCCCAAATTCCAAAGCAATCTACAAATGCTACCTCACATTCTAGTTCCTTATACAACAAAACTGTGAACTTTTTAGTTTTTTCTCCTTTTTATTTCCCTAGGTTTTATCATTTGACACTTATAGACTAAATTATTGCTATAGTTCATGTTTTTGATTGAATTTTAGTTTTAGGTACTGTGCATCCATTTTAGGCCTTCAAAATGAGAATAGCTAAAATTTGTTGTCACTTACATGCTATGACTATACAACATTATTACTTGATCTTTACATGACTTTGTGAAATATCCTGGTTTTACTCTTTTGTTCCTAGAGTTTATATAACTTATCTTGTCAACCACAGCATATACTTTATATGTCATAGATAATAACATTTGTTTTTATATGATTGTTGTTGTAAATTGGTTGATTGCCTTTGAAATTTTATAATTTTATTTTAAAATTTATAATTTTATTTTTTATTTTTTTAAGATTTTATTTATTTATTTGAGACAGAGAGCATGAGAGGGAGGAGGGTCAGAGGGAGAAGCAGACTCCCTGCCGAGCAGGGAGCCCGATGCGGGACTCGATCCCGGGACTCCAGGATCATGACCTGAGCCGAAGACAGTCGCTTAACCAACTGAGCCACCCAGGCGCCCATTAAAATTTATAATTTTAAATAACATTTTCTATTATAAGAGTAAAGCTGGGGGCGCCTGGGTGGCTCAGTTGTTAAGCGTCTGCCTTCGGCTCAGGTCATGGTCCCAGGGTCCTGGGATCGAGCCCCACATCGGGCTCTCTGCTCCGTGGGAAGCCTGCTTCTCCCTTCCCCACTCCCCCTGCTTGTGTTTCCTCTCTCACTGTGTCTCTCTCTCTCTGTCAAATAAATGGATAAAATCTTTAAAAAAAAAGAGTAAAGCTGGATAAGAGGGAAATCTTGGGAAATGAAAAAAAAAGAAAAGAAAAAAACACCTAGAGATACATTATTCTAAGATGATATTTTAGTGAATTTCCTTTTAATTATTTTATGTGCATATTTTAATCATAATTCTGATTATTCATATCAAAATTATACATATTTATTTTTAAATGTCTATTTTCATAGATGCCTGCCTCAACTTGGGTTACTATAATAAGATACCATGGAGTGGGTGGTTTTGACCACATTTATTTCTCATACTTCTGACAGGAAGATCAAGGTGTCAGCAGTTTTGATTCCTGGCGAGGGCCGTCTTTCTGACTTACAAATGGCTGCCTTCTCACTGCTCTGCTGTTTCTCCCTCTTCTTATAAGGGCACTAATTTCATTGTGGGGCTCCACCCTCATAACCTGATCTAAATCTAATTACCTTCCAAAGGCCCAACCTCCTAATACCACCACATCAGAGGTGACGGTGTCAACATGTGAATTTTGTGGGGACATATTCAGTCCATAGGAATATTATAAAAGTAATACATGTTTATTGTCTAAACTTTGGAAAATACACCCCACAAAGTTGAAATAAACAAAAATTATCCAGAATCCTTTGACTCTTTGCTAACCAGTGCTATCCTTATCTAGATTGTAAAACTAAGTTAGGAAAGACCCTCAAGCCCTATTTTCTGTCAATATTCCTATTATTTAACTCTTATTTTTGCTTCTTCATTCAGGTTCCTGAAATAATTCTAAAAGAACTCTTTACCAATAGTATATTTATGGCATATTTTTTGGCTTTCATTTGACCTTCACAAATGAGTGATTATTTGGATGGGAAAGGAGTCTTAAGATTGCACTCCCCACCCCTAACCAAACACACACACACACACACACACACACACACACACCCCTCACATACACACACCTCTGGACACTTAGGTTTTTAATCATTATTATTACAAAGAAAAAATTTGAAAGCCTAATTTATGTTCCTTTAATGAGATAACTTCTCTGAAATATAGCTGACTCTATTTATCCTTAAGTGGCAAAATATTTTATAAAATGTTTCTTGGTGTGCAACTCTAGAGCCTCCAAAAAGGAATTAAGCCCTGCCAATACCTTAAATTTAGCCTGGTGAGATCCATTTTGAAATTGTGACTTCCAAAACTGTAAGCAAATATATTTTGGCTGTTTCAAGCCATTAAGTTTACGGTAATGTTACAGAAGCAATAGGAAACATATATATGGGTACTCCTATAAGAACCCATAGTCTTGCTGAATTGAAGTTAGCAATATGAGTTAAAGGAAGACAGGCCATTAGAAATTTAAGAGGCTGGGCGCCTGGGTGGTTCAGTCGTTAAGCGTCTGCCTTCGGCTCAGGTCATGATTCCAGGATCCTGGGATCGAGTCCCACATCGGGCTCCCTGCTCAGCAGGAAGCCTGCTTCTCCCTCTCCCACTCTCCCTGCTTGTGTTCCTGCTCTCGCTATCTCTCTCTCTGTCAAATAAATAAATAAAAATCTTAAAAAAAAAAAAAAAGAAATTTAAGAGGCCAAACACTAGGGGAAGGGAGGTGCTCTACCCTGAGAGAGCTCTGGAATTCTGCAGAGATTCCTCTTAATTAAGTCTTGTGATGAGTAATGAATGGTACATATCTGAAAGAAACTACCTCTGTTCAGGAAAAGGGCAACTAAAAAGCAGTAAGCTGAAAATTTTCTAGCACTTCAATGGGGTTGGGAATAGTTTGCTTTTCCACCAGTCACAGTGGAGAGATGTACAACACATAGGACATCAGGGAGAGTCCTCAGGGAGTTATGAGCTCAGAAGCCATTCTCTCGCCACATGGAATTAAACTGGGAATCAAAAACTGAAAGAAATCTGTAAAATTTCCAAGTATCTGGAAACTAAATAAAAAACCTAAATACAATATGGGTCAAAGAAAAAATCATCAGGTAAATCAGGAGTTATTTTGAACTCGGTGATTTAGAACACAAATATCAAAATTCATTCATTTCAGCTAAAATAGCACTTAGTGAAAAACTTACCAATAAACACTCTTATGAGAAAATATGAAAGGCCTAAGATTCGTAGTCTAACTTTCCACATTCACAATCTAGAAAAAGAAGAACAAATAAAAGCAAGAAGAACCAATAGAAAACACAAAACAACAACAAAATAAATAAAACCAAAAGTTGTTTCTTTGAAAGAGCAATAAATGTTTTCAGCCATAAAATTAACATAACTCTAATTACAATACCAAAAATGAAAGGGGACAATCCCTAAATATCCTGTAGACATTAAAAAAAGAGAGATAATAGAAAAACATTGTCATCAACTTTTTTGTAATCAGATTGACAATTAAGTGAAAAGAATAAAATCTTTGAAAGACACAAACTATCAATGTTCATTCAAAAATATATAGATAACCTCTATGACACTGTATCTCTTAAATAAATTAGATTAATAATTAAAAACCTTCCCACAGTGAAAAAGCTCAGGCCTAGCTGCCTTCAGTGGTGACTTCTACAAAACATTAGAAAGAAATACCAGTTCTACACAAACTTTTCCAGAAAAGAGAAGAGGAGAGGATATTTTCCAACTCATTTTATGAGGTCAGCATTATCTGATACCAAAATCTGATAGATTTACAAGAAAAGAAAGCAAGAGGGGTGCCTGGGTGGCTCAGTCAGTTACGTGTCTGCCTTTGGCTCAGGTCATGATTGCCAGGTCCTGGGATCAAGCCCTCGTTGGACTCCTGGCTCAGCGGGGAGTCTGCTTCTCCTTCTCCCTCTACTTCTCCACCTGCTTGTGCTCTCTCTGTCTCTTTCCCTCTCAAATGAATAAATAAAATCTTAAAAAAAAAAAAAAGGGACCAATATATCTGCCCTAAACATAGATGCAAAGGTCTTAACAAATTATTAGCAAGCTGAATTCAGAAAAATATAAAAAGGATGGTATATTATATCCAAATAGGTTTATTACAGGAATTCAAGGTTGTTTAATATTAAAAAATCAATCAAAATGATTTATTTTTTGTATATATTTTTATATAATTTACCATATAAGTATTCTAAAAAAATAAAAGTCTTATGCCCCTCTAGAAAAAGATCATACACTAAAAATCATTTGGTAAACTTCTCAGTAAACCAGGAATACAAAAAAATGTCTTCAATTTGATAGAGGATATCCAGGAAAACCTAGAGCTAACCTCATATTTAAATGTGAAATACTGAATGCTACGCCCCCCCAAGATCAAGAATAAGATAAGGAGTTTTCTTCTCACTATTTCTATTCAACATTGTTCCAGGGGTCCTAGTTAGTGAAATAAAACAAAACAAAAAAGAAATGAAAGGCATATAAATTGATACGGAAGAAGTAAAACTGCCTTAATTTGCAAACAATATTATCAAATTTGAAGAAAACCCTAGAATGTCTGTAAAAAAGTTACTAGAAACAATAAGTAAATGTGTGAGAAGGTAGAATATGTCAATATACAAAAATCAACTGTATTCCATGAACTAACAAAAACATTAAAAATGCCATTTATAATTTTTAATAAACAAGCAAGAAATTCTAATAAATATGAAATGTCTAGCATGAATTAACAAAATGGCAAAAGTTATATTTTGAAATCTACAAAAGACTGGTCGGAGAAATTAAATAAGTGAAGACACACATCATGATTATGGATTAGAAGACAGTATATTTAAGACATGAGTTCTCCCCAAATTTATTTTATGTATTAAATGAATAAATTCACATATATATTCACATACGCATGAATAAAAAATGCCATCTCAATATAAGTTCCAGGAGTCTTTTTCATAGAAATTGACAAGCTGATTCTAAATGCTATCTGCAAATTTAAAGGACCTAGAAGTGTCAAAACAATTTTAAAAGGCAGAGCAAAATTGGAGGACTTATGCTAACGGATTTCAAGACAACAAACAACACAATAATCAAGACCATGTATTATTGAGATATAGAAAGGAATATAGGTCAGAGGAGAAAACAGTGTTCAGAAAGAGACTTACACACATACTGCTTTATTTTATTTCCTGCTCAACAATCTTTTATGTTTGTTTTAGTTTTGGTTTTGTGTTCATGTGGGGGCCTGGGGGAAGTTAGAATGAGTGTTGAATTTCGCTAATTGTTTTGGGGGACATTTATCTTGATAACTATATAATCTTCCTCTGTCATTAATTTTGTACGGAAATACATCTGTGTGAGTAGGCTTCTGGTCTCATTCCATTCCAAACAGGTCTTGTCTCTCAGGCTGACATCCACTGACGTACCATTTCTAGGAATATGAAGTTCTCCTGGAACTTGAGTCACTGACAGTTTTGAAGGCCAAGTTTCTTAGAAGTATGGGTTGTGTCACTCAGAAGCCTCAAGACAGCAAAGCATTAAAAGCCCTACCACTAGCATCAGTCAGCCCTGAGCGGGAGTCCCGTTTTTTCTGCTTACTGGCTTGTCCTTGGATGAGGTACTTACTTTTCCTAAGCCTCATCTGAAATCTGGGGATTCAAACCACAGATCTCACGAGTTTCTTTTTAAGAATTAAATGAGAGGGCGCCTGGGTGGCTCAGTTGGTTAAGCGACTGCCTTCGGCTCAGGTCATGATCCTGGAGTCCCGGGATTGAGTCCCGCATCGGGCTCCCTGCTCATCGGGGAGTCTGCTTCTCCCTCTGATCCTCTTCCCTCTCATGCTCTCTGTCTCTCATTCTCTCTCTCTCAAATAAATAAATAAAATCTTAAAAAAAAAAAAAGAATTAAATGAGAAAAAGAGGTCAGTCAGATAAAATACAAAGGAAGGTATATGATAAATGCCAAATGAACAATAGTTAGGATTATCATTTTATTGTTTCTATAGCTGCTGCTGAAAAGCACCCGTCTATACTCCCTCTTGGATGACAACCCCCTAAGACCGTGTTCATGCTTTGGCAAGCAAACTGTGAGCTGGAATTGATTGCCTATATGTTCACATGTATGGCCGAGCATTTTTTTACAAGGCAAGGATTCCATAAACCTACAAATGGTTAGGTGGTGGCCCAATGGCACAACAAGACAAAATGGGCCGAAAGCAAAAACCTTACATAGTCACAGCCTCTCTTCTGTTCTATGGCCATGCTAAAACCAAAAGGATCACTCTCCTTTTTTATTTGACCACGGGGCTTTTGGCAAAAGAAGGACAAGTTTCTTTTGGGGAAAGGCATTTTGGAAAGTGCAAAGTGCTCCAGAAAGAGCCACCTACTCTAACTTCAGAACATGGGAGGAGGCCCCAGGGATTCTTGAGGGAAGCACCAGTGCCTTCCACTCATTCTTACGCCTCAGAGCAGAGCTGGAGTGAGGGACAGGAAGAAAAAGCAGAGTGGGTAAGGATTCTGAGAGGAAGAGGAATGGTAGGATTTCTGTTTTGATTGTATTTCATCATATTTGAAAGGCAAATAAAAATTAAACATAGTATGTGAAGCTTATTGATGTTAATCTAGATTACAAGTTATATTTTGCATTAGTTTGTATTACGTGTGTATAAAGAACTTCTGTCAAACATCAAATAAATCCTAGATTTTCCCATTTTGTGGTTTCTTAAATAATAAGAAACAAAAGAGATGAACATAGGGGAAGGAAAGAGAGAGAGAGAGAGAGAGAGGCAAACCGTAAGAGACTCTTAATGACAGAAAACAAACTGAGGGTTGCTGGAGGGAGGGGTGGGGGATGGTCTAAATGGGTGATGGGGATTAAGGAGGGCACTTACCTTTTTTTGAAAGAACTTATTTATTTATTTGACACAGAGAGAAAGAGCACAAACAGAGGGAGCGGCAGAGGGAGAGGGAGAAGCAGACTCCCCGCTGAGCAAGAAGCTCAATGTGGGACTCGATCCCAGGACCCGGGGATCATGGCCTGAGCCAAAGGCAGCCACTTAAGTGACCGAGCCACTCAGGGGCCCCCAAGAGGGCATTTATTTTGATGAGTACTGGTGTTATACACAAGTGATAAATCACTAAATTCTACTCCTGAAACCAATATTACACTATATGTTAACTAACTAGAATTTAAATTAAAAAACGATACAAAAAATTTAAAACTTGAAAAAGCATTGTCACGTAACAACTTAAAAAATAAGATATATATGATGTATTAAAAGTAAAATGTACCTTTATTTTTTAAAAAGTTATTCCTTTATGTATCTTTCATCTATGGGTATCCTAGAATTAAAAAATAAAACTCCTTTTGAAAAAAACTTCAAAGACACATATATGTATTTGATTACTGTTTCCATTAGAAAAACTCATATATTTGATCATCTGTATTAAATCCAGAGTCATGACAAACCTGGGATCCAACCATCCAGTGCTTGTCTTTTTCCTCCCTCTAGAGGGTGGCTTTGAGAGCCCATTTCTAGCAGTTTGGGGTTACGATACTCTCACCCATAAGCCTGAAGTAATACACTGACTCTTTTGGATCTGTTTCAGTTGGATTATGATCTGTCCTAGCCATCTTCATTCTTCATTTCTTTTTTCCTTCTAAATTAGAAGGAAAATAAAAGTTCTCCTGCCATTCTGATCCTATCTGATACCACTACATGGTATTTTCTTCCCCATTAGTATCTACATTTACTTCTTGTTACCATGGCAACCAACCACTTTTAGCAAAATCCTTGAACCAGGTTTTTCATTTTCAACAGATAATCTGCATTGTGAATTTTTTTTCTCCCAGTTTCAGGCCTGAAATCTCAGTATAATCCAACTTATGCTTCCTCTAGCAGAATCTATTTCTTTTTATTTTTAAATCTCTTTTGAGAAATTGTACATTTGTTTATAAAATAACATCATGTTTTCAAACAAACATAAGAAAAGAGATTCATAAACATATCCACATTTTGCTTCCAGAAAAGACAGTTCAGTGGGCAAGGAGTCCTTTTTATTTCTAGAAACAAATATTCTGTGGCTTCTAGAATTTATACAACTGATTTTATATTTCAATAACTGCTGATTTTAAAACTAGCACTATGACTCATTTTTGGTTTTTAGTTCACTAGCTAATCCTATTCTGCTTTGCTAATGTAAAGAAAGAGTACTGGAAGACAAAAATTAGTTTTGTTCCTTAAAGGACAACTTATACAATTTTCTCTAAAATTTTACTGAAATTCAACTGCTTTGTTATTTGGGGATTTATTTTAATTATCCAGATGTTACATACCCTATCTAATCAGGTATGCTAAAATTATCCCTCAGGTTGGAGAATCATTGTGTTCTACTATTTGATTTACAAGCTAGAATTTCAGTAGTTTTGTTTTCCAAGAAGTACAACAGTTTATTTTTAACCACAAGGGAGAGATGAGCAGAATTTTTCAAGAATGATGTGAGCTCTCAAAGCAAATAGCCTCTTCTGAGAAAATGCTTTATATGGACAAGTGAGATGATTGGAGTTTTATAAAGAACTATGAAGCTACTTACTATAAGAGAGAGAAAAGTAGGAGCATAAGGAAATCGTAATTTAGGTTTATATAATACAATAAAAGGACAGTGAAATAACAGACTAAACTTGCGAAGAAAAATGCCAAAAGGATACCCTATATAATTAGGATATACAAACTTCATAATTTTTAATGTTTTTTGACATTTCAGACAACTTTTAAAAGGTAAAAAGATATTGTGAATTTATAAATAACTAATCAAAAAATATTCTAAAACACTATTCTGTACAGTTTAAATAGAGGATTAGATGAAAGAATGCCTAGATATCTAGGTTTCTGGTTTTTTTTCATATCAATGTTCTAGATGTTTTGTTACACAATGACAAGTAAACTGAAGTTTCCAATTATCATCAGGGACAGAATATCTGTACATGGAAACTACCTGCCCTTTGAGGTCAGGGGTCCAAAACAGGAAACGGTGTGAGTTGGCACACTTCGTATTTATTTCCGTCTAGTCTGTGGATCTACTAGTCTGAGAGATGACCTTCCTTACCTGCCCAAATCTCACACATTAGTCACTAAGGACTTAGTAGGAATAATAAATGCAGTTTTGTACTTTTCTCTGTTCTAATGTAGCCTGAAAAACCTTTGCAATAATTATCTTCTTCCTAAAAATTTTACATAGATTATTTTAAATATTGTTTATGTTGGAAATTTTTGTATATATTTATATCAAACCCAGATTCTCTGCAGTAATACCAGCTATGGTTGTATTGTGATGGAAGGACACTTGGATATGAAAATAGAATGCACAAATAGATTAGCTTTCATCTGCATTTCTTCAAGTGCAAAAGGGTTGCTAGACATTCTCTAGAAAGACTATGACTTCTCACCACTCCTTCCTTCTCTGGTGCCACTCGAAAAGAGAGAAATATAAATCTGGTCGATCACATTTGTTAACTGAGATAGATGAAAGTTGTGATGCTTGGAGTTTTCAAAATGTAAAGGATCAAAGGTAAATAATAATCAGACAGAAGTGGTCTCTTCTCATTTATTTCAAAGTGACAGGAGTGATAACCACTAACCATCTTTCTCTCCTTTGAGTCACTTTCTCACCTGCCTTGTGGCAGAGAATCCTTGCACAAACATTTGTTATTCAACAATAATTAGAAAGAGATGATTATGGTTTAATACCCTTGCAAGTATGCCCCCAGGGGAGATATAGGTAGACAAACAGACAGATCTTTCTGAGAGCTTTACTAGTATTTTGGTGCTAGCCTAGCTTTTAGCTCCATTTCATTTGGTTGGAAGAATTTTCTCAAGGAGGAAAAGAAAAAGGCAAAGAAATGTTCAAAAACTCAGAACTGTTGGAATTGTTAAAGAAGAAAAATATTATCATATCTGAAATTGTTCCTGATCAGTTCCTTTCTTTCACATTTATTCTTAAAATATTTGTTGAGCTCCTATGACTACTAAAATTTTTCATAAAGTGGCTTTCATCAAGTTTACAACTTAGAATGGAGAGAGTATGAATATAAATAAATAGATGAATAAATAAATTAGCATATGATTATGAGTTGTGTTAATTAAGCTTACACACTAAGAAAAGGAATAGAAACTGATGGGGGGAACCCGCCTAGATAAGACAGTCAGGGAAAACCACGATGTGACTCTGACATTGACTCTAGGCCTGAAAGATGAGAGGACAGAGTCATGCAGAGAGCAATACAGGAGCAGCTCAGGTAGAGGGAGGAGCCTCAGCAGAAGCCTTTAAGTTAAGAAAAGTCTGAAATGACCAAGAACCTGAAAGACCTAGTCAGTTGGAGAAAAGTGGCCAGGAGGAAAAGTGTAGGAAGTGGTTTGGTAGAGGAAGGCCACGCTGGGTAATTTCAACGATTCTTTTTTTTTTTTTTTTTTAAGATTTTATTTATTTATTTGACAGAGAGAGACACAGCGAGAGAGGGAACACCAGCATGGGGAGTGGGAGAGGGAGAAGCTGGGATCATGACCTGAGCCGAAGGCAGATGCTTAACGACTGAGACACCCAGGTGCCCCAATTTCAACGATTCTAAATGCAATGGGAAGCCCTTGAATATTTTTGAGAGAGCTCTCATTGCTGTGACCAGGCTATTTACTTATTTCAGTACTAATAACATAGCTGTATATTTCCCACAACATATTCCACCTTCCTGAGCAAGCCTGAGCTTCTTTAAGCACTTTTTTAAAGATTTTATTTATTTGAGAAAGAGAAGAGCATGAGCAGGGGGAGCAGCAGGCAGAAGGAGAGGGAGAAGCAGGCTCCCCGCTGAGCAGGGAGCCCAATGCGGGGCTTGATCCCAGGACCCTGAGATCACGACCTGAGCCAAAGGCAAATGCTTAACCGACTGAGCCACCTGGGTGCCCTGTCTTACTCATTTTTAAATCCCAAGGTCTGACATGGTGCTTAGTGTATAGTAGGATCTCTATTAGACCTTTGTTCAATGAATGAATGATTGAATCAACTACTAGATAAATATCATGTTCTCTCCACCATCTACCGGTCTGCCATCAAGGAAAACAACTTCAGTAAGGAATTTAGCAAACTTCACTTTCTGCACCAATGTTACACTCTATCAGAGTTTATCTTATTTTTATGTATGTGTTTAACAGAGAAACATTTGAATTATTTATGATACTTGATCATTATGGTCCTATGTAATTCTAAAACTTTTTGCATATTAGTCTCTAAAGCCCCACTCTTTGTTCAAATCTTCCTAGTATTTTCCAAAATGCTAATCAAAACCACAAATACTCTTTTTTCTAAGATTTTTTTATTTATTTGAGAGAGAGAGAGCGAGCAAGCATGAGAGAGTGCACAAGAGAGAACACAAACAGGGAGAGAGGGAGAGGGAGAAGCAGACTCCCTGCTGAGCAGGGAGACCAACGTGGGGCTTGATCCCATGACCTGAGCTGAAGGCAGACACTTAACCAACTGAGCCACCCACACACCCCCACAAATACTATTCTAAGTCCAGTCACCACATTTTCCTTGGTAGTACAGGTTATAACAATAATTTTTAAATAGTAGTTGTTGCAGTTCAATCCAATTCCTCTAAACAGTAACTGCAATAAATAAGACATCTTTTTTCTTTTATTTTTTTAAATTTTATTTTATTATGTTATGTTAATCACCATACATTACATCATTAGTTTTTGATGTAGTGTTCCATGATCCATTGTTTGCATATAACATCCAGTGCTCCATTCGATACGTGCCCTCTTTAATACCCACCACCAGGCTAACCCATCCCCATCCTCCTCCCCTCTAGAACCCTCAGTTTGTTTCTCAGAGTCCATAGTCTCTCATGGTTCATCTCCCCCTCCGATTTCTCCCGCTTCATTTTTCCCTTCCTACTATCTTGGGGTAGCACCCTTGGGGAGGGCATGTGCTATGGTGAGCGCTGTGAACTGTGTAAGACTGATGAATCACAGACCTGTACTTCTGAAACAAATAATACATTATATGTTAAAAAAAATAATTAAAAATAAATAAATAAATAAATAAATAAATAAATAAATAAATAAGACATCTTAAACTTCTTTAAAAAGCAATATTTTCTGGGAGGCTTGTTTATCCAAATCTTAAATCAAACCACTATGAATTAGCCTTCTCGTAATTTTCTGCCAGATTGAAAAGTGGAAAAGGCATCTAAATAGTTCATGTGAAATGTCAGAGGTGCACTTTTTGTGATGAGCACTGGGGGTTGTATGGAAGTGATGAATCACTGAATTCTACTCCAGAAACCAATATTGCCCTGTGTGTCAACTAACTAAAATTTAAATTAAAAAATGTCAGAGAGAATCCTTCTAGGGGAGGGCAGATACAGCACGTCTCAGCAGGTTCTAGGCCCTACCTAATTGTGAATATGCAATAATAAGCGCTAAATATAATTAAAAGCTAAAGTAAAACAAGGAAGAACAATATGAGCTTGGAGTGAGGATCAGGAAAATCTGTTTTTTATTGCTACCATCTGATCACATTTCCCAGAGTAAGAAAAACATGAAATATTTGAGCATCTCACTGTACCGTTAATAAACGGTGCTCCAAAGCTGGTCTCTTGAGAGGTAATTCAATGTTAGCATTGAAGAGTTTGCCTTTGTCAAATGAAAGCCGATCATTAGATGATCAAATGAATGTGTGTGTGTGTGTGTGTGTGCACCCATGTGGATGGTTTATATGTATTTTGTTTCCAACCCTCCTTAAATCCTTTTACATAATAGAGGCAGAATCAAGCATTGGACCATCTCTAGCACTCAATACAGATACTCCCTCTTCTGAGAAACCAGGAAGCTGTGAGACTGATTTGAACCATGCATTTGACCCCTTTACAGAACAACATATCCCCTCAGGCTCCTCTTCATGTAGTCTGTGCTTGGCTTGTAGTTAGCATTTAGCTAGGGCAGGTCTAACCTGTTGAGAATTGGATAGAGCATTATTTTTTAGAGCCCTATGGCTGAAGACTGCCTTAAGAATCTCGATTTGGCTTTGACGTTTGGACCTTAGAAAAAGAAGCAAATTCCATGGCTTTGGTCTTATCATGAATCATTCGATACACATCCCTTTGGCCTGGTCCTAAAAAAGCCCTGAATTAAAGTCAAAGACAGATGTTTGCCTCATATCTCACTTGACTGCTTAAAAAAAAAGAATTATTTCACACAAAAGGTTGTTCAGTTGAAATAGATCAATACACAGAAGCATAAAATCTATCTTCCTATTCAACCAAATTACTGAGATAATTAGCATGGGGGACTTAAAAATCCTTTAGATACTTTTTGTTTTGCTTAAAGGTCAAAAGAGACTTTCATTTTCTGAGGGGGTGGGACAAATCCTGTTTTGTTGTGAATTGACACAGAGTTCATCAGAGTTAACTGGCAAAACACTGCACTGTGAAGCTATGTGCAACAACTTTCTGCCTTCTAAATCAAAAATATATATGAGAAAGGAACAAGATCTGCTGCCCTATGAAGATAGTAGTAAAGACAGTTCAACCAGCTTGAGAAAGCGTCTGCTTTGAAGATTAGAATTGGGAAGAGCTAATGGGTAGAGGGGACATTCGAACAAAGGGAAATGCATCTCTTTACTATACATTTATTGACTGCTTCCTGTGAGAGCTTTGACTGGGTTTTCCAGCAAAATCAGCCATCGTATGCTGGCAAAATGTAAAGAAGTAATAATAAAACTGGAACTTGAAATCTAAATGTATTTTTCTCTTATTAGTGGGTATAGATCGCCTCTGATTTCTAACAACCAGAAATTGGGGAGGGCCTCAGTTAACAATTACTAACTCCAAAAGATTTTGATTTGTTTCCAACGGTATTCAAAGTTATTAATGCTATCCCAAAATAAGACAATCATATAACTAACTCTCTTTCCAATCTTGATCACATAAAACATATTTTGGCCAAAATTTCATCATAAACTGTTAGAATACCTACTAATGAGGATGATGGAACAGTAGGATATGGAACAGTAAGATATTGATACACTTGTATTTTTATTTTAAAATTGGCCAGTGAATTCCTGACATGTAGTAGATACCATGCCAGGGACTCCAAATTCAAAGATGGGGTCTTTCATAAGAGATCACAGACTAATGGAGAGTTCTAATTGGCTTCATCTAATAGCTAGTATCAGGGATTCAGGAAATTCACTCAAACTTAAGAAAAAGCAGGTTTATTGTAGGGATATTTATTTTTATATCCTTATCATATGTAATATGTATATTCTTTTAATGTATTTTACATATATTATATATGCATAATATATAATATATATACTCTGATAATTTCTTATGATGCATATGTAATATATTTCATTTTTAAATTTTTTTTAAGATTTATTTATTTGAGAGAGAGAGAGAAAGCACAAGCGGGAGGGGCAGTGGGAGAGGGAGAGAGAATCTCAAGCAGACTCCATGATCTGTGCAGAGCCTGACTCAGGGCTCGATCCCATGACACTGAGATCACGACCTGAGCCGAAACCAAGAGGTAGACGCTTAGCCGACTGCACTACCCAGGCACCCCTGTAATATAGTTTATGCACCAGGAACTGACAGACACAGCCCAGAGGTGGCTTGTGCTTTGCTCTCCCCCACCTCTTTCCTTCCCTTTTTCTGTTTGCTAAGCATATTCTCCTTCATTTTCTCTCCACCTACTAGAGTCTTTATCTTTTATGCTTCCTTCTTACCCTCCCAATGCTTTTGCTTTTATGAGGCTTTGCACCCATTTATTTACTGAACAAATATACACTATGTGCAGGTACAGTCTGTGGAATGTCAAAGAGAAATTACAGGGATGTTAAAAAGAAATTGCACTGGACTCATTAAATATGGCAAGACAGGTATAATTCAAGTTGTTGCCATGGGGGAGAGGACTTCGGTATAGAACTGACCTCAACTCCATCGAAACAAAAGGCAGAAGAGTTTTTAGGCACTGGAGTGAGCTAGTGGAAAGTACTAGAGGAAGTTAAGGGGGATGTAGGTCAGTCAACGTGACTGGGTCACCTATGTTTGCTAATTGGTGCTTACCAACGTTAGGCTCCTACCCTCCCACAGAGACTGGGAGAGAGGAGTTCAATTTTCTTGATGATTACGTTTCAAAGGGATGACTCCCAGGTCTTTGAGAAAGACATCCGTGCATGGATTATAAGACTGGCAAGAGGCTGGGAGAAAATTTACATCACAAAGAAGCAGAGAAAAAAATTACAGTTGCAAGTTTTCTAAAGTAAATGCTCTAAGAAAAGGGCGGTCAGGGGCCTAGAGTCAGAAATAAACTTGTCTAAAGTTTAGTCAAGCTGAGGGGGAAAGTAAGACTGTATTGGTCAGAGATATAGCAGGCAGAAAATTAGGTATTAATCCCTGCTCTCCTGAGTCTTATCTTCTAGGAGACTATATTAGTAAAAAAGATAAATAGAGTTTAAATAAATAAATAAAAGAGTGTATCTGATTATGCACATAGTAGAAAGCAAAGCAGGGAAGAAGGCATGGACCACAATGGATGAGGGGGGAGTTCAGTCTTAAATACACGGTCATAGATGTCCTCACTAATAGAGTAACCTTGAGCAAAGTCCTGAGGGGAATAAGGTTAAGCCAAGGAAATATTTAAGGGAAGAGAATTCCAGGCAGAGGTAAGAACCAGTGTAAAATTTCTGAGTGAGGAGCATGTTTGTTGGGAGTCCTGACACCAAGGAGAAGAGCAGTAGAAGATGAAGTCAGAGAGATAACAGGGAGGAAGAAGACCAGACCATGTAGGGACCTTGAGGTCATAGCAGGGACTCTGACTTTCATTTTGTATGAGGGGGCCACATAGGAAGGGTAATCTCCTGTGATTAACATTATAAAAGCATTGCTCTGGCTACTGCATTAGGAAAAGTGTTGCTGGGAGGGGTAAATGCAGAAGTTGAGAGACATACAGGGGGATACGTCTAAGAGACATTTGGAATCTGCAGTTAAGGAAAGGAGTGTGAACTGGAGATTAAAATGTGTAAATGATCAGTGTAAGGATGTTATATAAAACCACCTGACTGGATGAATATACTAACAAGAAGAGTATAGACAGGAAAAAGAATTGCCTTAATTCATGAAAACAAGGAGAAAACAGCCAGGGAAACTCCCAAGGAGGGTCACGAGGTAGAAGGACACCTGGGCAAGTGTGATCTCCTGAAGGACAGGTGGAGAAAGTGTTTCATGGGAGAGGGCTCAACCAGCAGTATAAAACCTCTGAGTCATCAAGGAAGAGAATGACCAAAGTTCACCTCTGTAGCAGTGGAGTAAAAGCTTGATCTGAGAGGGCTTGGGGAATTCAAGAACTCTGTTATTACATCTATTAGAGATGATTTTATTCTAGAAATTTTGCCATAAAAGGGAGAAGAGAAATAGGACAGTACCTAGAGGGAGATGTGGAGATATATATGTATGTTTTTAGATAGAAGAAATTATAGGGTATTTGTATATTGATGAGAATGATTTATTAGAGTGGAAAACAATAAGGTAAGAGAAAAAGGAGAGAATCATTAGATTGATATTCTTGAATACATGAGAGAGGCTAGGATGGAGTGCACCAGTAGAGGGCTGGCCTTACATAAGCATTGTCAGTAGGTACAGCTGTGGTGAAGTGGGGGCGAGGCAGAGTCTGTGGGTACAGATGTAGGCAGGTGAGCAGACATGGAGATAGGGACTTGTGAAAGTACTCCTAGAAATTCTTTCACCTTCAAGTTATGTCTCAGTTCTTTGCCACTGGGTTTGCCCAGGGAACCTGATCAGCCTAGCTCAAATGTTGATACCTGGTGTGCCATTGGTCATAAGTCATAGGTCACTTTGGATCCTTTGCATTCTTTAGATTAACGGCCCTCCTGTTAGCTAAACATTCCTGGATGGAAGACCTTACTAGGAGAACAGAACTGTGCTCCAACTCATAGATCCTTATACAGCAGGGATGAAGGGAGAACAGATTTCCTTGGAAGAGTTTATGACTGGTAGGCTCTGTAAATATGTCTTACCGTGTGAAGGAAGAAAGATATAAACACATATAGAGATAACAAAGTGCTATGGGCTATGACATAAATCGTTATAAAATACAGAGCTTAAATAAAGTCAGGAGAGGAGAAAATCATAGCAGAATGACATCAGAGCAGAAAAGAGCTGAGTCTGGAAAGCCTAGTGCTAATTTTCAAAAAAGATATCCCAGGAATAGAAAAAAATCGAGCCATAAAATATAGATAGAGCACATTCCAGGAGCTGCAAGTTGTTCAACATAGCAGGTTCATAAAGAAGTAGGGTGGGGCAGAGGGAATGAACTGAGAAACCAGTTTAGCAAGAAATAAAGAGGTAAGGGCATAAGACTCTTTATACGCATGCAAAAAAAATTTGAGTTTATTTTGTGTGTGACAGGTAGCTAACAGTGGTTTTTAGTCATATTTGCATTTTATGAAGATCTTTCTGGAATCAGAATGAGGTTAAATTGCTGAGGGAGAATGGAAACTATCTGGAATAGTCCAAGTGAGAAGGGACAGGACCTAAACTGAAATGGAAGCAGTAGGGATGAGAGTTGAAGAACAATCTGAGAGCAGGATGTAGTTAATGGATTTCTTGGTCAGAGAAAGGACAGAGTCTAGATGGACTACATCAGTGAGAGCCTGAACCACATATATGTGCTTAAAATAGGGAGCTTCATAGGAGCACCTGAGTGGTTCAGTCGGTTAAGCATCTGACTCTTGGTTTTGGCTCAGGTCATGATCTCATCGGTCATGACACTGAGTCCCTCATCAGGCTCCACGATCAGTGGGGGGTCTGCTTGAAGATTCTCGCCCTCTGCCCCTCCCCCAACTCTCTCTCTCTCTAACAAGTAAATAAACCTTTTAAAAAAATATGGAACTTCACAGAGTAAACACAGTGGCAGAAGCATCTTACCTGCAAATGTTTGTTTACCAAAAAGAATTCATGAAGGATCAAAAATTACCCAAGTAAATTATTGTCTAGAATTTAGGCCCAAGATAGAAAAATACAAGACAAGAAACCTTTGTAAACTCAGTTGTATGGACTCAATCTTAATTATGTTCATATTAAAACAAGAATCCTTTCATCATTGGGGTAATCCTTCAAAAACATTTAGTAATAATGATGATAATTAATATTTTGAACCATGTATGCATTTTCTCCTTCAGTCCTCACAATATTTCTTTGGGGTAAGTGATAGTACTTCATTTTACAGATGAGAGATTAGAGACACAGAATGGTTAAGAAACTAATTCAAGCAGTAATTTTAGAGCTAGGATTTCTTTTCTGATATAGATAAACAAAAGCTTTTAGAAGTCATCAATAAATTTTAAGGTTGTAAAATGGTCAGGAGACCAAAAAGTTTGCAAACCACTCTACTAAGTAAGCTGAGAAGTTTTATTTATGGCAATGCATAGAAAAACAGATTTGTATTTAGAACATGACTCAGTGAGCAGACTGGAAACAGGCTAGGAGACTACTGTCCCAGTGAGAGTTTAAGGGAGTTTATTTTACAAGAAAAACTAGGAGGAGAGGTTATTTTCTAATTTTAATTACTAAACAGATTTAAATTAGGTACAAAATGTTCTATCTTATACTGATTCCCACTCTAGCGTAAATGGTTTTGAAGGTTCTAATATATTCATTACACTTAAGAAAAAATAGTTGAGTAACAATAAAAGTTCACTGCAGATGGTCAACTGGGAAAAAAATGAAGATGGGTAGAAACTGTTTCAATATCTTAAGGGTGTTCATGTGGAAGAAAGAATTAAACTCATCTGCTCTAGTGTGCATAATGAGTTCCAATGACTGGAATTTGCAGGGAGGCAGATTTCAGAACTTTGTGACATTAGAACTGTTGAAAAACAGAATGAGTTGCCTTATTTAAATGTTAGTTCCTTGAAAATAGCTACTATTTATAATGTGGACTCTATGCAAGCCACTGTATTAGGCACTTGACATTGGTATCAATTCATTTCACTCTTAAAGTAATCCCAACTGATAGGTATTATTACGTCCCTATTTTATAAATTAGGAAAAGGGCTTAAGAGTTTCACTCTTCACTGACTTACCCAAGGTTACTCAGCAAACAGATGATAGAGACAAGATTCTAACTCGGGTCCTCTGATTCCCCTATGGGGGCTTTTGCCACCAGCCATTCCATGAAATGTGTGACAGCATCTGTGAAGAATATTGTGACAGACTGGACTAAAAGCTCTCTGGCAATTCTTTATAAGCACTAAGATTTTTGAGCTACTCAGGGAGGGGATTATGCTATTTATCCTTATATTCTCAAAGCTTTTCACAATGCCTAGAGCACAGTTTATTTTCAATAAGTATGTGTTAAATTAATAATTGAAAATGTTACGATTATAAAGAAGGAATGCAAAGTACTGTTTAGAAAAGCTGATGTGTTATTTTTAATCGCCCTAGTGATTAAGAATTATATTTAGTATATATCAATATTACTTGGTTTGACTAAGTTGAAAATAACTGAAAATCAATAATATTGTCAAAAAAACTTTTAATTTAGCAATTCCACATAGATGTGATGTTGGGCCCAGGGGAAGTGAGTCTTTAAGGGTTTTATTAAATTGTTTTTGTATGTTGAACTGATAGGAATGGGTTTGCGTACTAGAAAAGCCAGAGCACGTTTCCCCCTGATGTATTTTCCTCAGAAACGGAGTTGTATGAATAAGTTATTAGCTATTTTCAGCTTCCATGAACATCCTTCAGATGGCTCTTATAGGGTTAGAAAGGGAGAGATCTACTAAATACTTAAAAAATGATGTGGCTTTTCTCCAAATTCTGTACTTAATTGTGGCTATGGTTTAGCATGTTAAGACAGTATGATAGAAGAGAAATACCAAAACAATAGGAGTCAGAAAGATTTGTCCAGTTCCTTCTTTACCACCAGCCAGTGTTGAACTGTGGCTACTAGATTCATTGTAATATATAGTTAAAATGTGACCCTCATTTACCCTGTAGAAAAAAGAAGCAAACAGAACACCAGAGACCTTTGCTGTCCATTTGTGCCCATATGCATCATCTGAAGCTTGATTCCCTGCTCATTGCTAGGAATGGGCTCACTCCTACCCCACACTTCCCAAGCATCATGGCACAACCAGTTGTAAATTTCAGATGTTCAGACATGACCATTGAGATGAAACATAAAAGCATTACGCTCAGGAAGTCACTTAGTTTTCCCACTTGGAGTTAAGTCCTCTTTAATTTCATATGCAAATTTATGCATACAACATGCAGATTTTATGGTCTCTAGATTCTCTGACAATATCTGTAGCCTTATTGCATAATGACCAAGGTTGGTGTGGGGTTTCACTGAGCAGATTTGGACAATAAAACCTGTGGCCAACATGTTGGTTGCCTGTCTAAAGTAATGCCAAGTAACCTTTAGTGACAGGTTTCTGAAGGTAGATCTGCCACCTTGAAACTTAAAGAATATTAATAAAATTAATTTTTACACATGTTTTGGTAAAAGATAATCTGGCAAATATATATGTATATTTTAAAATTTCTGATAAGGGAAAAATATTTGAAAGAGCACTGTGCTCAGCTGTGCAGAGAATTATGTATCTGCAATTTAGCAAAATTGAAAACAAACAAGCAAAAATCAGTACACACATGCACTGTTCTTCTTAAAATCTAATTTGGTATATATTTTTAACTTTGGTGACAAGGCTTTCTAAAAAGGCCTAGAGGCAACCATGCAACTTGGAGATAGAAACTAAGAGATGGGGTGAAGGAACGTTCCTCCCCTCTGCTGAACGCTTTGGTGGCAACTATCAGAATTTCTATTAAAAGATACACATGCTGAGTGGTGTCTCACAGCTTATTTAATAGTGTTGTCAGATTGAAGGCACTTTAGACCTGCATATATCAACACAAAACAGTCCTTTGTAACAAATTTCGTTTTGCTTAGTGAAAAAATGGTGATATAGTTGGGCAAGCATGAAAACTGGATCCCTCAAATTATAGATTGTTTGGATTAGAACAGGTCCCACAGTGGCATTTTCTAAGTCATTCTGCTGGTCCTTGACCTCTTCCCCATACAGTAGCAAATCTCAGTGGATGGCTGCCTAAGCCCCCTTTTGTGCCCTCCCCCATCAAGTGTACTCTTGATTTTATCCATCTACTTCCCAGGTGATGTGTGCTCTTAACTTATGCTTGCTTCCCAGCCATGTGCCCACTACAAGTCAAAGGAGCACTGATGACACCAATGTTGGGGGACAACTCCTGAATGCTTATGGCACAAGGCACGAATGCCTAGTGTGAATTTTAAGTACGGTTCAGCTTACAATACTTTATTTTTGCAAGCTCTATTGCTCTAGCACAGATCTCTCTTCTTCTTTACAACAGGGAATTCAATTTATGTACAATATGTCACTTTACTTAGCAATACTTTAGAGCCACAAGGTATTTTATGTCATTTAGGGAACCTAGGACACAAGGGGCAAGTCTAAAAATTAGCATTGAGTTCTTTAATGTGTACTTTCTTTCCCCAAAATATCTCCATTGCATTGATATTCCAATCTGTGTAACTTTCATTAAAAAAAAAAAAAAAGAAAGAAAGAAAAGAAAAAAAACCTGACAGCTTGAACACATCTAGAGGCTGATACCCTATAGTTGGACTGAATTCAAATACTTAGAAAATAACTGAAATCTAGATATTTCCTCTGTCTTGTTGCTAAAATACCCATGGAACTGACAGGCTTACTTTAGCATCTGTTGAAATAAACAAAACTCAATGTAATATGGAAATATTAAAAATGAATTTTTAAATAAGTATTTAATAATGTTTGAGGAGCTGGTTATTCCAGTGAGTAGGTTTATAATGCAAGCATATTTAAAAGTGATAGAGATGTTTTCCTATTTTAGACAGGCTCCTTTCTTAATTAACAAAAAACATTCTCATTAGGGCATTTATCCCCAACTATCAAATCAGGGGGAATTGGAATGATAGAGGTAGTAGGGTTATAAAATTGTCCTAAATTAAGACTTAAAGGTGACTCGAATTGCTGCTAACTTTCAGGATATTTCCATCACAGTAAGAATGTCAATAGAGTTTAAAAATACCATTTTCTTCTGAAGGACTCTAGCTGGGAAGCACCGCGAAACTGAAGGTTGACAACTTGGTTTCCAGCATCTGATTTAGGATCTTTCAATCTTTCCCTCCTCCTCTCATCTACTCCCTAAATGTCTCTCTAGAGCCTAGGCTTTGGTGAGTGTGCTTGGTTGAACCAAAGACTCCTACTATTGTCCTGGTATTAGTTCTCTCATCCCTGACACATGGGCCTATCTCGTAGACTTGTAGTTGATACCTTCAGGGAACCCCCCAATACGAAGGCATCTGATAAGCCTCCAGGTCCACATACAACTAAATACCTTTAAAATAAGTGTGAATCTGCTAAATTTCAACAGTGACTATTTCAGTCTTCGCAATTCTTAGAGCATAATATCTTCTCATTAGAATGCCATCTGAATTTATATATTCTTAAATTTTGTGTACCTAATTTCCAGATGCTCAAACATTTTAAAAATCCCTTACCACCTCCATTTCCATCTGAACCAAAATACTTAACATTTATATAATGTGTGTGTGAGTGTGTGTGTGTGTGTGTGTGTGTATTCTTTTCCCCTCAAAGAACATTGCCCCAATTAGCCAGCTAGTGTTCAAAACATTCTTATGGAGTGTTTTCAGATATAGAAAATGAGGTTTATTTCAAAGCCACTGGAAGATTCATGGAATGATTTGGCATCAGACCTCCTTTCAATCTCAAACAGGACTTTTGCCATCATAAGAGAAATACTTTCTTTCAGTGAATGATGCTGCATACGAATAGGTTTCCATAGACCTTCACAGAGAATGCAATGCACTGTACATTCAGCCTCAAAGACTATTCAGAAATGATTAATGGTGACCAAATCATATGAGTTTTATAGTCATCTGGAATATTTGTTCAGAGGGCATCCAATTCCTGGCATTCATTGATTCATTCATTCATCATATATTTACTGACCACCTACTATGGGACAGGCATGTTAACCTGCCAAAAGAATTTACTGACCATATAATAATCACTACCCTTTTTAAACACATTACCTCATTTAATCCTAACTTCAATCAGGCAAAATAGGTTTATCAGTCAGTGTTCTCCTGAGAAAATGAACCAATACAATATGATATATATGTCTATAAGTGGGTACATGCACACGCATACATAAACACACAGGATATGAGATGAGAGGGGAGGGGAAGAGGGAGGGAGAGGAGAGCAGAGAAGAGGAGAGGAGAGGAGAGGAGAGGAGAGGAGAGGAGAGGAGAGGAGAGGAGAGGAGGGGAAAGGAGAGGAGAGGTTTTAAGGAACTGGCTCACACAACTGGGCCTAAATCTGAAATGTTCAGGGCTGGCTAGCAGGCTGAAAATCCAGGGAAGGATTGAAGTTGCCATCTTGAGTGCAAAATCTGCCTACTGGAAACCCAGAATGGGTTTTTATGTTGCAGTCTTGAGGCAGAATTGTTTCTCCTTCAGGAGACATTAGTCACTTCTCTTAAGGCCTGTCCACATTACAGAAGGTAATCTGCTTTCCTTGAAGTCTACTTATCTAAATGTTAATCACATCTAAAACATGCTTTCACAGCAGCATCTGGGTTGGTGTTTGACCAAAGAACTAGACACTATACCCTTGGCAAGTTGACCTAAAGTCAATCATCACAGTGGGTATTATTACATTTTATACATAAAGATGTTGAAGCTCAGAGAGATATTTACCCAGATTCACTCAGATAATAACTGAGAATTTGGGAATTTCGGCCAGGTTTGTCCTAAAACCAGTACAATACATGGTGGTATGGTACAAAATCAAAGATATTGTCTTACCATTTTAAGCATTTAGGATTACTTTGGGTGGGGGGTGCCTTGTTACAATTTACTCATTCATCCATCCAAAATTTTAATTGAGAGTCTATTATATAAAGTGCATTTTGTTAGGAGTTGGGGATAGAACAGTGAACAAAACAGACAAGGGCCCTTCTCCCTAGTTGGGAAAAAGGACAATAACCAAATAAACATCAGAGCTACCTATATCAAATGCTACAAAGAAAAATAAAACCATATGGGGGTAATTCTCTGTGGTAGTGATATTTGAGCAGAGACCTAAATGAAGTAAGAGCATAAACCATGCAGATATCTAGAGAAAAACATTAGTTTCAGTTAAAGGGAAAGCAAGTGCAATGGCCCTAAGATGGATTAATGCTTGACGTGCTTCGGGAACAGCAAGAGACCAATGTGGCTGGAGAAGAAAGATTTAAGCCGGCATATGGAATACTAGATTCAACATAGCACTAACAACGTAATTGTTCTAAGGAAAGAGGGAATACAGGAGTGGTTAGTTTAGGAGCATTTAGTAAGGAAAAGATTCTTGAAAAGCGAGTTCTAAAAAGAATGTTTGAAATTAACAAAAATTAAAAATAGAAAAGTAGGAATGAGTTAGGTAAATGCACAGAATCAGTTATCAGATTCTGTACATCAGGTCAAATGAAGATATATGAATATTTATAATGGTTTAAGTGAGACAGAGAATCTCTACTGTGGACACATCATGTGGGTGATTGGAGGGATATCTAGGGATAACAGAGCAGAGAAGACAAACGAATATGTATGCAGGCTGAATGTGCATTATTTAGGCAGGTGTCAAAGAACCAAACTTGGTGTAAGTTGATTAAAAGCAAGTTAACGGAAAACTCAAATACAAAAAGTTCAATTTTATATAAAAGGAAGAGGTGGTCATTGTAGGTGTTCACAGTGGGAGGTCAATGCTGAAAGAAATATTTGAAGATTATTAATAATAAAAAATAACAATTATGAGTGCTTTCTACATATTCAGCAGGTTTTATGCAGTATCTTCCTTTATTTTTCATAACAGTCACTAGGACATGAGATACTATTATTATATCCTTATTAGAGATGAGGAAGCTGAGATAAAGAAATATTAAAAAGAGATATTACCCAAAGTTACGTAGCTAATAACTGGCTGAGCTGGCATTTGAACCCAATCTGGCTCCAGAGCCCAAGCCCTAACTAATAGTGACTTCCAAAGGAGTCTAGCAACCCCATTTATGACATAGCCTAGTAATCTCTATGGCACATAGTAGGTTCAAAATCATGTTTGCTAAATTGAAAGAAAATTTAATTATATTAAATGGGATAGAAAAAGGTAAAGAATTTTAAATATAAAACATAGCAGTATTCCTGGTAAGCAATGATGGTCTGAAATAATTTAAAAATGCAGCCATGGACACAGAAAAAGAGAGGCACCATAATTAATAAAACATGGCAATAGATTTGATTTAGAAGGTAAAGGAGTGAGAAATTAAATATAATTCCAATGTAGGAAGTTTACTGTTAACAAATTGGCAGGGAGAAAAACACAATCTTTTATCGTTTATTGTATCAAACATAAAGATTCAATTTCATTTAATCCTCCAAACTCTGTGAGGTTTCTAAAGAATTATCTCCATTTTATAAATAGCATAGGTCAAGTATATGCCCTAAAACTACACTGACAGCAAGTGGCATGGCCAAGTTCAAATCTGGTCTGTCTGAATTCAAGAGCCATGTTCTTTTTGTCCTTCATGCTAGTTCAACTTTTTGACAGGTTGGGTCTCAGCATTTAGAGGATACTCCAAGTACCGCCCCAAGATCATCCAGATATTTATGCCAGAAAGGCACTGAGATTCGGGGCTGAAATGCATATTCAGGAATTACCAGTAAATCATATAAATCAATGTGCTTACAAAAACAAAAACAAAGAAGTACAGAAAGGGAAGAGCTGTGGTCCAGAAATGATGCTGGGGTGGATGGTCTAGGATGAGCACCAGCCAGAGATGCAGAGTGAAGAAGACTGAGAAGCTGTAACTCTTCGGCATATGAGTTCTTCAGAGCAACAAATTCCAAAACCTTAGCAATGGAATGACACCTCCACTGCGCAGTTTCAGCTGTGTCCCCTGCATAAGCGAACACCATCTGCCACGGAGGCGGAACACTGGTGAATTGGAATAGCAGTCCAGACTCATTTTTGAAAACTTGGCAGTGACTTGACATGGTAATGTGACTCAAGTTTGCAGGGATGTAAGAGCTTCCTTGGACAAGCCAACTTACTGTACACCCTCAAACAGAAAACAAACAAACAACCTGCCCAATTCGCAAAAGATTTCCTGTGGGTTTATCCTAAGAAACAAATCTTCAAAACAATAACCTAGGTCCTAAATAACATATTCCTAATACTGATTTGGTATGATTCCATCATACATTAATTAGTGGGTTGTACAGGTGAAGGGGATAGTGGGGAATTTGGAGGGGAAGGCCTGACTCAGAATATTAGCAGCCACATCTGTTACATGGCACACCAATCTCTTTTAAATGGGCTCATTTACTCTTTGGCATTTAATTCTGACTTTAGAATATTCTACAACATAATAAACCAAAATAAGACATGTATTTAAAATATAAGTGGAATTTCATGAAAACTGTTTTTGATCTTGCCTCTTAAAGATAAACCCAAAGGAGTGAAGTTATCCATTTCCAGCAGCCAGACAGCTGTAACATAGACTAAATATTTATTTTTGAGTCTTTCCCACTTTTGAGAGGGACAGCCAGGAAGTCTCTGAGGGACCAAAAGGTGGGCTGGTATGAGGCACACACCCCAGACTGCCAACACTGGCTTGCTTAAACCCCTACAGTGCCATTTGAGCAGATGGAAAATTCTGCTCACCTTAGAAATTACTCATCCATCCCTGGGGCTTAATTGTCCCAGGTGTTGTGGCCATCTGCCAGATTTATTTACAACAAATGCTTGCTTAAAAAAATGGGATACTGAAATCTCACAGCTTCCTCAGGCCACGGTCAAAGAGCATATGGAATTGACAATTAAAGCTCGAATCTTATATCCTCCAGTCCTACTGTTGCAGTTTCTGCAACAGCAGAGACAAGAGAGATTGATGAGGAGGGTTGAGTTGTTGACATATAAAGTGAAGGCGAGGGAACGTTTCAAGGGTAGAGGGTGAAGAATTCGGGGATCTACTAGAAATTGAAAGCTTAGGGAACAATGACATTTTTCAGACAAAACCTTTCATTCAATATCCATGGTGAGAACTACTGGTCATTTAGGTGTGCATTAACAAAGAGTTAAGAGAGGGAAGCAAAAGAGAGAAAGCAAATGATCATTGATGAAAGCGATTTTTTTTTACGAGCTTAAGTCCTTATAATGCGTGAGTATTAAGAGCAGGACACTCTTGAAGCTGCTCCCATGAGCAACTTGGGCCATGGAGCTCTGCCCACAGAAGTGGAAATGCCTGCAACGGAAGGAATTAACCGAAGCTGTCACTTCAGCGAAGAATAGGATATTTGGTCATTCATGAATGAACAACCTCACAATCCATTTTCTTTTTTTTTTTTTTTAAAGATTTTATTTATTTATTTGAGACAGAGAGAATGAGATACAGAGAGCATGAGAGGGAGGAGGGTCAGAGGGAGAAGCAGACTCCCTGCCGAGCAGGGAGCCCCATGCGGGACTCGATCCCGGGACTCCAGGATCATGACCTGAGCCGAAGGCAGTCGCTTACCCAACTGAGCCACCCAGGCGCCCTCATAATCCATTTTCAATCTGCTTTAACAGAGCTAAGAAAACGGATACAAGCCCAGATATTTTGTCTTCTTTAGAAACAAATAAGTTTAGTGGTTTTTAAAATAGAACAGAGATTGAAACTAAAATTAAGAAAAATTAAAAATAAATTAATAAATTAAATTAAAATGAAAAATACACACTGAAACCCACTAAGTACTCTAATTAGTTAGGTGACAAACTGTAATGATGAAAGTCTAGCACTTGCTTCATTGCCAAACATTTCTAAAGGAGTTGTGTTTTTCTTTCTTTCCTTTCTCTCCTCTTGTTTCCTGTTTACTTCCTGCCTCTTTCTCCACCTGAAAACTGAAGACTTGGTCGTAGTAAAATGTCAATGTCACTTAAACCTTCTAGTAAGGGTTTCTACTTCTTGCTGTGTGTGAACATTTTAAATAATCTCTGCTTTCTGCTTGCAGGTACTTAAAACATTAACAGTTCATGCTCCTACCTCCATGTTAGCCCAAACTTCATGGTAGGAAAAACTCTAACCTGATGAAGGTGGGGGGCGGCTCCATATTCTTCCAATAGCTCCTAATTTTTTTTAAGATTTTATTTATTTATTTGACAGAGAGACACACAGTGAGAGAGGGAACACAAGCAGGGGGAGAGGGAGAGGGAGAAGCAGGCTTCCCGCCCAGCGGGGAGCCCTATGCGGAGCTCAATCCCAGGACCCTGGGATCCTGACCTGAGCCGAAGGCAGACGCTAACGACTGAGCCACCCAGGTGCCCCCAAGAGCTCCTAATTTTGTCCAACAATGTGTATGTCAGCAGCTCTCTTGCCCCCTCCCTTCTCTGGCACATACATTCTCAGCTCATCAACTCCTATTGATTGTTGGTCCTTCTACTGATTATTGGTTCTCATTTTAATGATCATTCATTTTGGTTGTTGGTCTTCATCAGCTATAGCAAATGGACTTTATAAGGTAGCCTTCTGCTACTTCACTGCAATAATTTTAGAGCATCTCCTAAGAGCTCCCACTCCTTGTTAAACTCACAGCAGCAACTATAAGTAGCATGGCTCTTTGAGGAAAACAACTGTTGCTTGCTTGGGTTGCCCAGGAAAACAGCCTGTGTGGAACTACAGGGTGTGACCCAACCTTCCCACATTTCTCTTTCTTTGGGCTTTGTCCTTATACCCGCATGAATTTTCATATGCCCTAAAGATTTTAAAAATAAAAATGATCAAATAGAAAACACTCCCTAAGATTATGTGAAGGATGTAAATTTCAATGAACCATGGTTTGTACCCTTAAAGGAGCTTATAATCTACTCGTGAAGACAGACATGCACACAATTAATGGAAAAAAGTAAATAAAGGTTTTAAGAGAAATTATGGAATATAGGGTCCCAAATATACTACTATAATATAAAAATCTGAATTTCATGTGTGAGTCTGATTCTGAAGGCATTCCCAAAGAAGAACTTACCAAACTGTCTATTTTCTTAAAGATCATTTTAAAGATCATTTTCAACTTAGAAATATATTTCCTTTTTTTACCCACACATATGATTTTGTTATTCTGTATCCCAAAGTAAGTAAGTTACGTAAACACTGGTGATGATAGAACATTGAATTTATATTCATTATCTTCATATTATACAACAAATTTATATTCATTTTTATATATCATGGGGTATTCCATTATAAAGTATATTTTGTTCCCAAGTTCATTTATACTGTTGAGGCTACCAGAGGTATGAAATCAATTTTTTTTTCTTTTCTACTGCTTTAAAAGATTTGCAGAACTAAGGCAAATATTAATTCATGTACATATTATTAACTTATCTCCTTAATTTTAAACTGAGTAGCTCATTTTTTACTTTAGGGAAGTATCAAGATGTTATATGGAAACTTTACTTTTCTTTCAAAAGGCAAGATAAAGTTCCTAAGTTTCCTCCCAAAACTGCCTGCCCTAATTCTGTCCTGTATTTTGTAGTAGGACAGTTTGGTTTTCCTATTAATTATTTGACTTGTTTGTGGAGACTCTCAGTGAGACTGTTAGTGAAAAGGCAGTCAGGACTTCTTTGGGTAAAAGTGTGATCGACTACATGTGACAGTTTCACAACTAAGAGACTGAATATGTGAGACAAATGTACCATAAAAAAAATCTAAAGTCCTTCTACATTGTAATCAATACTCTGACTAGTAGGTGTAACCTACAAATACTCAACCTTTAGCCTGGAAAGATTTAACTGCTGTAAAACCTTCATTAAGAAATTCATTTCTGTGGCTAAAATCAACACAAGAAAGAACAGGTGTTGGTGAAGATGTGGAGAAAATGGAACCCTCTTGCACTGCTGGCGGGAATGGAAACTGAGCCACTGTGGAAAACAGTATGAAGTTTCCTCAAAAAGTTAAAAATAGAACTACCCTACGATCCAGCAATTGCACTACTGGGTATTTACCCAAAGAACATAAAATACTAAATCAAAGGGATACATACACCCTAATGTTTATAGCAGCATTATTTACAATAGCCAAGGTATGGAAACAGCCCAAATGTCCATCAGTTGATGAATGGGTAAAGAAGATGTGGTATATTTATACAGTGGAATATTATTCAGCAATAAAAAACATTGAAATCTTGCCATTTTCAGCGACGTGGATGGAGCTAGAGAGCATAATGCTAAGTGACATAAGTCATTCAGAGAAAGAAAATGTCCTATGATTCCACTCATAAGTGGAATTTAAGAAACAAAACAAATGAGCACAGGGGAAAAAAAAGAGGCAAACCAAGAAACAGACTCTTAACTATAGAGAACAAACTGATGGCTACCATTAGGGAGGTGAGTGGGGGATGGGCTAAATGGGTGATGGGTATTAAGGAGTGCACTTGTGATGGGTCTTGGGTGTTGTATATAAGTGATGAATCACCAAATTCTATACCTGAAACTAATATTACACTATATGTTAACTACCTGGAACTTAAATTAAAACTTAAAAAAAGAGAGAGAGAAATTCACAGAGCACCTAGGTGGCGTCAGTCAGTTAAGTGTCCCACTCTTGGTTTTGGCTCTCTCTAAAATAAATAAATAAATCTTAAAAAAAAAAAAAGAAAGAAAGAAAGAAAGAAAGAAATTCAGGGGTGCCTGAGAGGCTCAGGTGGTTGAGCAACTAACTCTTGGTTTCAGCTCAGGTCATGATCTCAGGTCATGGCATCAAGCCTGGCGTGAGGCTCCAGGCTCAGCAGGGCGTCTGCTTGAGATTCTCTCCCTCTGCCCCTCCCCTGGCTCACATGCTCTCTCTCTCTCTAAAATAAATAAATCAATCTTTAAAAAAGAAAAAAGAAATTCATTTCTGCCTCTACAGACTGAGGCAGACTTCTTGGGAAATCGGGGTACGGGAGAATAAATATAGCCACTATCAGCTTTCAATATGATATATAGGCATACCTGGTTTTACTGTGCTTTGCTTTATTGCACTTCTTACAAATTGAAGGTTTGTGGCAACCGCATGTCAAGCATGTTCCAACAGTATTTGTTCATTTCATGTCTCTGTGCCACAGTTTGTTAATTCTCACAAGACTTCACACTTTTTCATTATTATTATATTTGTTATGGTGATCTATAATCAGTGATTATGACTCACTGAAAGCTTAGATGATGGCTAGCATTTTTATAATAAAGTATTTTTTAATTAAGATGTGTACTTTTCTTATACATAATACTATTGCACACTTAATAGAGGGTAAACATAACTTTTATATGCACTGGGAAACCAAAAAATTCATTTGACCCACTTTGTTGTGATACTCACTTTATTGCACTAGTCTGGAACTGAACCCACAGTATCTCAGAGGTATGCCTGTATTCCACACTGGCAAATGATTTAGTTAGTCCTTTAGCAGGTGTTCAGAAAGAAAATTAAATTTATAACATTAGGAGTCAAATAATCTCTTCCTTGAGCCCCATGGTATGCCCATGATAACTGAAATCCTACAAATAATTCAGGCTCTATCTGTTATAATGGCAGCCAGGATTCAATTCAGCAATATCTCAGGGAGCTAAGGGAACTCAAGTGCTCTCACCTAGCAGTGTAGGGACTAGGCTCTTTGCTTGCATCAGAAGATGACTCAATTCCTGTCCAATTTGCACACCTGCTGCATCTCAAGGCAAAGATGATTGCTCTTCAGAGGTCTTTGCTGGTAAGTCTTTGCCTTGACTCTTTAGCCATGTTTTGTTAGCTCTTTGATATGGATTCCATTATTCCCTGCATCAGTTTCTCCAGCTGCATACACAGGACATTTGGTGATGAGTTTGTTTTGAACATGGTTGTGGAGATGATGGATGTTTTAAAGGTCAAGATTACTAAGAAGTGTTTTATTTTAGTTCAAATGTGGCTGGCTGTTGGTGGATTATTACTTCTGCCCACTCCTCTCTCTTTAGCCTACACAATTTGGGCCAGATGTATATGGCTTTCACCTAGGGGAGCATGGAAATTTAGGTAGAAAAACACTGAGCTTCTAAAGTCAAGGCTGTCTACAATATTGTAACCCAAAGTTTCATTACAGCTATAAAACTCATTAGCAGGTCAGCTTGGACACTTCTCTCTTTCCACCAAACTTATCAGAAACTTAGAGAAAGTGTGTCTCACCATTTCAGTGCCTCACACAAGCCTGACAGAACCAGCATACAGGGAATGTACAGAGCAGGAGAAAAAAGAGTCATAGCTTCATCCTGTAACTGTACACTCTGAGCAGTTGTGGAGAGAGAAAGACAAGTATTCTCAATTAGCACAAAAGGAAATAGCCATTCCAAAATGACAGGGGCAGAAGCTAGATTATCTGTTACAAGCTTATTTTCATTGCCAAAACTCCATGGAATCTCCTCTTAGCAAGGTAATCAATGAGATCTTGTGTACTTAATCCAAAGGTTGCTTTTAATTCTTCAGTTTACTTAATTTGTTTAAAGAGAAGAAGGCTTTTTCTCTATCCTCTTAAGTCCTTGTGTTAGGAGAGTTCTGATATGTTTCCTATCACCCTATAAATTCTTCATGAATTGCAAATCCTCTAATAGCTGAAATTCCTGTTTAGGTGTTGATGGCTCCCTAATCTAAATGTGCACCAGAGAACTCTCTCCTCAGCCCAGACTGCTGTCCCAGACTTGTTACGACACAGCTCCATCTGAATATTTCACATGTGCCCCCAAACGATCATTTCTTCACCCAACTCCAATCTGCTCCTTTCTCTGTGGTCCACATCTTAGAAAATGACATTTATTTACACTACTGGCTACTAAAGATCCTCTGGTACACAAGACAGATGTGGCCCCTGTCTTCCTTCAGCTTCAATCCAATAGTGAAGAATAAATTTTAACAAGAAATAGCAGATATTAAGACTGTTGGAAAGGTAAAGTACACAGAACATATAAATGGGGTACTTAAAATTATTAGGAGAGGCAGTGGGTCGTCACTGATTCTCCCTCTTGTTTATTACCCCCAATCTCGCACCAAGGCATGTAACACATAGCTCCTTATATATTTAAATCCCCTCATTTCTCTCTAATCCCAAGGCCCCATCTTAGTTCAGGCCACCATCACCTTGCACTTAAAGCACAACAAACAACTCCTTAACAGTCTTCCATTCTTACCCTCCTTGCTTTCTTCATGTCTTAAAATGTAATAGAAACTTGGAAAATCATTGCTATTATGGCTATCACTCAGATAGGCAGAAAAACTCTTTTGGCTGTGATTAGAGAAGCATCCTAAGACATTTCAGTCATCTGATCGAAGACCAGTTGAGTGTACACCAAATGGCCAGCTGTTGACTGAAAGCCTGAGAAAGCATCTGTCATGTGGTGTTAACAAAGCAAAGTACGACATTCTCTGCCCCACAAGGGAGAGGAGAAACCCTCAGCTGGCAGGCAGGCAACTTCACACACCCACCATGTTGTCACCTCTCTGAGTCTAATTAGAAACTTACATCCAGAATAGCATGAAACAAATTAGATTTTCCCATCTAAAGATGCCACCGTTGTTTCATGTTTTAATAGCAGCAGCACAGAAGTTAGTTGTGAGATATATCCAGATACAGTGAACACCTACAGCTTGCTATATACAGGAATGCATGCAAGGAACAGCTGCTCCTGTCTGTTCTCTAAATGCCCCCATTAAAGCCAATGGCACTCTTGAATGTTGCTGGAACTCCCCAGTTCAGAAGATGGATGGACAATAGACTGCCCAAAGGAAGATCTCTAGCTTTTGTTGGCTTTTTTTTTTTAAGACTTTATTTATTTGATAGAGAGAGATAGCGAGTGCAGGAACCACAAGAAGGGGGAGTGGGAGAGGGAGAAGCAGGCTTCCCACAGAGCAGGGAGCCCAATGTGGGGCTCGATCCCAGGACCCTGGGATCATGACCTGAGCCGAACCGAAGCCAGACACTTAACGACGGAGCCACCCAGGCGCCCCGGGAGATCTCCGGTTTTAAGTTGGTCCTACCCTTGATTGACCAGTGCACATCATTGGAGAATTCACTACACTGAATCTTGTGTTACCAGACAAAGGAGTGTCTGCAGGTACCAGTTCTGATCTTAAGAGTGTTAGATTGATGAGCTTAGAAAAAGAATAGCTGAACAAAGTTGACAGTCATGGCAGCACGGATTCCTTTCCCTTCAGTGGTTCCTTAAAATTTCCATTCCTCAGGGAAATAGTGTGTACATACTCCAGAGCAGCCTACTCTCAACCCATGGCTAGAACCAATTACACAGATATATCTTCTTTCCCAACCCTCTTTGCTAAGCTCCAATCTCACATATGATTTATACCAACAATTTACTGAGCACCTACTACACAAAAGTCTCTATGTAGTTGGTCAATCTACTGACTCAGTATTTATTGAGTACCTACTCTGTTCCAGACACAGTTCTAAATACTGAGATACAGAATTAAACAAAAGAGACATAGTCCCTATTCTCAAATAGGAGACTATTCAGTTGGGCAGATAAACCATAAATAATTACATGTGTGATCATATTTAATTTTCAAAACAAATTTTGAGGTAATTATCTCAAACCCATTTTTACCAGTTATGAACATAAGATTTTAAGACACACAACTAATGAATCATTGAACACTACATCAAAAACTAATGATGTACTAAAAAAAAAAAAAACTAATGATGTACTATATGTTGGCTAATTGAACTTAATAATAAATAAATAAATAAATAAATAAATAAATAAATACTTAAAGCCATGCAGGAGGTAGGTGGTGAGCAGGGCTTGAAATGCAAGTCACCTTAGCTTCACAGACTGCAGTCCTTAATCCTGGGTTATGTGGTTTAGTGCTCAAAGATACATCACATCCAACGTATGGCAGTCTAAACTCACTGTATCTTTTCTTCAGAACGGCCCACAGTTTCTCTCTCAGCAAATAGCAGCATCACCTATTTTGTTTTTCCAAACCATAAATCTGATAATTATCATAGATCCTGCTTTCTTTCCCATCTCAATTATAAAATCACTTATTAAGTTTTATAGATATTTACCTGCCTAAATCTTTCATGTCCCTTCTTTTTCATTCGTACTGCCATTCTGTGTTTTAAACTTTCTTTCCTTTTCCCCCTGCGTGATTGTGATGGCTTCCCTGTATCTGTGCCTTTAAATAATCCGTATCCTCCCTCCAAACAATAGCTACTGTGCTGACTGAACAAACTTCTCAAAATATAAATTGATCATGTCGCACTTCTGTAGAGTCCTCACTCCCTAAACAAAAGACTTATTTTCAGATTCTATCAACCTCTTGAGGAGCTCAAGTCCGTCTGCCTTTCGCTCAGTTCCTTCCACGCCTATACTCTCTATTTCAGTCTCTCTGCAGTAGTTCTCATTCTCCAAATGCATCCTGGCCCTTCCCACCTCTGTATACATATATGCCCTGTCCTCTCTGCATGAAGGTAATCTCCCCAATCTTTCTTTTTTAAAGATTTTATTTATTTATTTGACAGAGAGACACAGCGAGAGAGGGAACACAAGCAGGGGGAGTGGGAGAGGGAGAAGCAGGCTTCCCGCCAAGCAGGGAGCCCGATGTGGGGCTCGATCCCAGGACCCCGGGATCATGACCTGAGCCTGACCTGAGCCGAAGGCAGACGCTTAACGACTGAGCCACCCAGGCGCCCCTCCCCAATCTTTCTTAAGCCAGCATTTACTTGTTCTCCGAAACTCAGTTTAAGAATCAATTCCTTTAGGAAGTCACGTTCTCATCTCACATCCCAAAATTACAGCTCAACCCTTTTGGGTCTTATTTCACTTTGTGCATACATACATACCATGCATGAGTTCTATAAAAAAAACACTGGAGGGGTGCCTGGGTGGCTCAGTCATTAAGCATCTGCCTTCGGCTCAGGTCATGATCCCAGGGTCCTGGGATGGAGCCCCGCATCGGGCTCCCTGCTCAGCGGGAAGCCTGCTTCTCCCTCTCCCACTCCCCCTGCTTGTGTTCTCTCTCTCGCTGTCTCTCTCTCTGTCAAAATAAATTTTAAAAAAAAAAGAAAGAAAAAGAAAAAGCACTGGAAATGTGCTTGTCTCCAATGATAAACTGAGCTTCCCCAGATGAGGCTTAATCAATCTGATTATGAGTCTTACAAGAGAACAAAGTAGGGTGCGTTTCAAAGGATATGTGAGCTGTAGTCAGAAAACCCATTTTCAAAGCCCACACTCTTCCACTTAATAGCTGCGACCACAACTGTCATTTAAGCTCTTACCTGAAGTTGCCTCATCTGTTAAGAAGTAAATGATAATAATGAGAAATAAGTTGTAGAAAGGTGAAATGGGACTCAACATATGGAAGTATCTTTTTACCTATAAAATGCTATGAATGTCTTACTTTACCATGCCCTTAAGAGTTCCTTGGGAGAAGACACCATATTTTGATAACTTTGTATGATTTTTTTTTTCCCTCTTCACAGTCACACACAGCTTAGTACTGATCTGGTACACAGTTCAGATTTGATAAAATACATGTTTGTTTTTTTTGTTTTGTTTTGTTTTTTTAACTAGTAATGAGAGAAGTAATCCTTTGCTTTAAAATTTGTAGAGAATTTTTTCTACAGAATTTCCCTGGAAAGGGAAAATGTAGAGGAGCATGAAAACTTAAAAACTAAACTTAGCACATTAATTAAATGCCTGGAGAGTAAAAAGAGTAAGAGCACAGAAATAGTAAAAGTCAATCATGTCTACTACTGGGTGTCTTTGATGGCTGTTTTGGAGGGGGTACATTTCAAAAAGACAGCAATTTCAATTTGAGGACTCTCTTCTCAAGAGTTTGACTTGGGCAGAATTGAGAAGCAGGCAGTTTTTTTTTTTTTCAATTTTGCCTCCAAGTCTGTAGCTACTTTCACCACCTGGAAACCCTTCCTCTCATTTGGAGGTTACTGGAGTCTTGCTTCTAGGTGTCTTCCTAGAACTGGCATTCCTAAAGATTTCTCATTACCTCTGACTGCCCCCTCTTACTCCCTCAGCTATGTTTCTGTCTCCATGTTATTTTTAGCAAGTTATGATACAAAACTATTATATCCATCAACTCAAGCAAAAACATCTGTTAGAAATACCACATACGCTAGATTTTAGGAAATCTGATATGGGTAAGATACGGTCCTTGTTTCTAGGTAGCTCAACACTGTTTTTAAGGAGTATAGACAAATTATGATATATGGTCAGATAAGTGCATTATGAAACACTGGAGGATTTGAGGAAAGCACCACAGAAGAAATTATTTCCAGGTGGGTTTTGGAGGGGGCTTACAAGTTGTCCAATAAAGTCCATAGTGGGCAGGAAGGGAAAGAACCTGTGCATTCCAGAGAGAACTGCATTTTCAAAGGCCTAGAGATAGAACCTAACAGATTTAGAAGATAGCTGAAAAATGAATATGTTTTAAAAGCTCCTAAACTAACTGAGGATGTCTCCAGTGGTAGAATATTGGGCTACTTAAGAGAATACAATGGGGAAGTTTGGATTATGTGTATAAGGAATATATTTGGTCTAAGGGAACCCACAACATGGATTACTGCTTCAACCTGCCATATCTATACTGCCCTCTCTATACTGCCTAGCGTGACTTCATAAACCTGTCAAATTGAACAGATGAGATGAAATGAGCTCATTTCATTAAACACTAAGGAACAACAACAAACATACGCATTTATGGAACATAGCATTTATGCTTTACACTTACTAACTTTTTTAAATACCCACTGACATGGGCATTATCATTCTCACGAAGCTGCAAAACAAGAAAATCCCCATCTTGTTTCTTGTGCAATACTTAATCATATTAAAACACTATTACTTTTATTTTTTTAACCTACATTCTGATGCCAATTTATTTGAAAATAGGATGCTTCTTTTTCAAGTGTGTGGAACCACTTTGCATTTGTGTATGTGTTTGTGTATTTTACAGTGAAAATCATCTTTACTAGGCACATTATACTAAATGATTCCTCCAGAGAAAGAAATAAATGCAAAATTTTTGAAATGATGATCATGCGTTACAAATTCCTCTGTGTCTGTTGCAGGAACAGGGAACCATCTGTCATGTCAACAGTGCAGGTTGTGTCTGCAGACATACAGAATAGGTTGTACCAAAATGAATAATTTGTTGTGACCTGTCTCCAGAGTTTCTTGGAGCCAGAGATGCAGGAATTTCAGGGTTGAGGCTCCTCAGAGTCATCTTAAATGCCATAGGTTCTTACCTCTTCTGTAATGTGTATTTCTATGGCATTCTCTTTGCTTTACAGGAAATGTACCAGTGTGTTACAATTTAATCGATGAGAAACGCCTACTTAATTTTTTTGATCATTTAGGGCTTAGACTAATTTTAGGTTATCACTGAAAAGAGACTAATGGGCATATTAATAGGTTATAAGCCCATCAATATTTTTCAAACTATGAGGGAAATCGAACATTTCAATCCTAAATGCATCCACTTAAATGTAATACCTACATTAATTATACTTTATGATCATCTATTTGTTGAGGCAGTTTATCTTATAGATAAATTCTTCATCAGGATATTTTATTGTTTTATTTACTGCTTTATACATTTTTATTTAAAATATTCTATAATTCAATACTAGATTTTTTTAATTATCTAAATAGATGAGACATAACTTTGTTTTCAATGCAACTTACCCATGGTTTTATGGATTCATCATCATTAGCCTCCTTAAAGGATGTATATACACAGTCTCTCAGTAAGGGCATGAAGCCCCTGTTGGTTAAGTACAGTTAACTGTTTTATTCAACTTCTAAAACTACCTGGAGAACTTCTAAATAAGCCTGTGTTTCTCTTAGGTATGGACCTATTCCCTAGGACTCTGTTGTCTACTGAGAAAGATAGAGTTAGTATAGACATTAAACTTGATGAGAATCTATGCAAATTTGGTCATTCAAATAGAATTAAATGAAACAATTGATTTGCTCTATGGTTTAGGAGCTACCCAAAATTAACCAAAATACTCCTGCCCTTTAAGTCTTCTTACATTGTGGAGGCAAAAAAAAACTTATTCACAGATAGATGAAAGAAACATGGAATTCTTAAAGCTATAGTGGACCTAGGAGTCCTCTAGTATAAAACAACAAGGACTCTTTATGAAAACTGTCCAATTGGTAATGAGCTCTTATTTAACTACTTTCTTTTGGTGAAGGAGAACTCATGCTTCTTGAGATGGTCAATTCCATTTGAAAAGCTCTCATTGTGAGAGAGTTCTTTATGTTCCAATCTAACTTACTGTAGTTTTCAAGGCAAACTAAGTGATTTGATCTCTTTTCCATTCAGCAACTATTAATGAATAAGGATATCTATCCTTCAGAGCAAAGGTACATATCTGATAACCTCAAAATCTGTTTATTATGAATTTATTTAATAAGAAAGGAGTCTCTATCTCAAAATATAATATACCTTATGGTAAAGGTAGTTCAGGGACCATAAATATATTGGCTTACTTTGAAGAAAAAAAAAATAAAAATCACATTTAAAATCTTAACACAGTTAATAAATAAATACATATAAAAAAGGCATCTCAGATCAATGGAAAGGCAGGTAATAAATGGATCTGGAATATAGAGTTAGCAAAATAGAAAAGATTCAATGTGGTTCTTATAGCATCATATACCAAATAGATTGAATTTTAACTAAGTACCTAAAGGTAAACAGTAAAATTTAGCCAAACAATAAAAAAATACTGCCTATTAAATATCTTCTGGATAAGAATTTTCTTAATCTAGAAGAGGAAAAATCTCAAAGGAAGGTGTCTACAGATTCAAATGTATAAAAAATATGAGATTTTGCATGTAAAAACAAAAACTAGAATTAAAAGCCAAAGAAAGTAGGAAAAACAATGGCAGCAAATATGATAGGCCAAAGGTCAACCTCTTTATTATATAGAAAAGTTCTTAAAATTAATAGAAGAAAACATATCTCAAAAGACAAATGGACAAATGAACATACTTTCCAAAAGCAGAAATACAAATAAGAAACAATCATGTGGGAAGTGTTCATTCTTACAAGTAATCTGACACAAATCAAAATAACAACAGAAAACAAATCTATTAGCAATAATTAAATATTATAAAATTTAAGCTGGGTAGGGCCTTTTTTGTACATTGGCATAATCCTTTTGAATTTGTGTTTGGCATGATGTATCAAAACAATAAATACATGCATGTAATGAGGTAACAACTCTGTTTTGAGATTTTTTCCTCAGGCAATAATCTAAATATGGAGAAAAGTGATATTCATTGACGCCCATCACAGTATTATTTATATTAGTCAAAGCAATTTAAAATAATGCAAAAATAAAGTAGTATTAAAAATAATTATAAATGAGTGGGTTATTAAGTTGTGTACTAGAGTAATTATAACTAATAAAACATAAGGAAATGAGAACATCAATCATGCAAATAGATAAAGGAGCATTCTAAGTAGTAGATCGATGAGTGCACAGTGCTGACCTAAGAACAAGCTTGGTATATCCATGGAAGAGAACAAACACTATTGTGCTGGCATTCTGAGAGCCAGGGAAGAATGTAAGAAAATGAAGCAGGAGAGGCTACACATGGGCAGAGGTGGGAAAAGGAGATTCTGAAGGGTCTTAATGAACAGTCCTGTTAATTAGGGACTGTTATCCTGAGTGAGGGGCTAGCAATTAGAGGGTTTTGGAAAGTCATGTGGTCTGACTAATTTAGATATTAAAAAATTTTCTCTGACTGCACAAGGGTGAGGCAGAGAGTGCGGTGAGGATGGAGACTTTTGAACAACTTGGTGACAGATGATGATGACCTCAATGAAGGTAGTAGCATTAGGGATGGTGAGAATTGGGCAAATCATGGATATTTTGAAGATAGAATAATGGTAGGAATCTGAGAAAAAGAGCAGGGAGGATGGTACCAAGTTTCTTTGTGGGTTTATGAACAGAAAAGTTGATAAAAGTTTACATTTGTCATCAAAAACCAATGATGTATGGTGACTAACATAACATAATAAAATTTTTAAAATTTTAAAAAAAGGTTTACATTTGTGACTTAAAAAATAATATTCTTAGAAAACTTGATTAGAAAGGACCTCCCTTAACCTGCTAAATGGTATCCCCATTATAATTAGAGCAAATATCAGACTTAACAGTGAAATATTGAGAACCTTCCCTTTATGAGAGGACTAGAAATGAATTCTATCATCAACATTTCTACTCGACATTTAGCTAGGAGGTCTTTATCACACAGCAGAGCAAAAAAGATAAATAAATAGACTCAAGATTGGATAGAAAAGCAAAACTCTAACTGTTCAGTGATGGTATCTGTATTTCATGATTGCAATCTGTATCATCAAAAGAATACACAAGTAAATTATCAGAATTTATAAGAGAGATTAGCAGGATGACCAGAGGAAAAAAAAATATAAACACCTATTGCTTTTGTATAAACCATCAAAAACTAGTTAAAATATGAAATTTTAAAAACACACTATTTATAATGTAATCAGAAATGCAAACTTCCTCTGATATATCTACAAATATAGATAATACTTGTGTAAATAAAATTATAAAATTTAATTGAGAGGCATTAAAGAAGACCTAAATAGATATGCCATGTTTGTGACAGGAAAACCTAGAATATTGAAAAATGTCACTTTTCTCCATATTATTTTACGGATTCAATGCTATCCGAAACAAAATTCTTACTTTTTTGGGTTAAACTTGACGGCCTTATTCTTTATTGTATAAAACAGCAAAAAAGGTCTAAGTAGCCAAGACATTCATAAAGAAGTAGAACAAAGTGGAATGCATTGCACTAACATATATCAGGGCTTTTTATAAAAATATAATAATTGTTACAGTGTGATGATAGTCCTGGGCTAGACAAATAGACAAAAAGAAACATAATAGGAAGCCAGGAAATTGATCCACACATTTAGAGACATAATATATGACAGAGATGGCATTGCAGATTAGTAGGAAAAGGCAGCCTTTTCTATAAATGTTCTGGGAAATTATGCATACACATGGAAGAAGAATGAAATTAAATATTTACTTCACACTTTACATAAAAACGAGTTCCATGTGGACTCAAGACCTAAATGTGAATGGCCCATGAGAATTGCAACCGTCATTAAGTGTGGTGCCTGGATTACAAAAAAAATGTGTCCTCAGAAATTAGCCAACAGACTACCTACCACCAATCAAGAGCCCAAGAAATTTCTCAAACCCAGATAGAGCTAAACAGATCAGTTAATAAAAGCAACGGAGGAAGTTCCTCACAAGGTTTTGAAAATATGGCCCAAGGCAAAGTGTGCCCAAGGGATTTGTGAAGAGACTTTTAGAACTTGTTTTGAGGCCTACTTATTGAGGCAGAGCTAATGCTCATCTTCTCCCTATGAAATCTTTTCTACAGATTTACAATGTAAATTTAAAAGGAGAGATAACACAAACAGTAGTGTTTGTCATCACAAAACAAATTTCCGCCAAAAATTAGATGTTTCAAATGTGATCCAAAAACCAAAACACTCCCCTAAAATACCCTGCTTTCTGGGATACAAGGTAAACAATTGTTGGAGCTCAGAGAAATCAGTGCTGAGGCCCACTGAGACTCATCCCATAGACCAGTCAGTGAGAGGCCCAAAGGACCTCTGTGGAAAACACAATTTCTGAGTGAAGTCTTTTTGACAGTGGCAGTGAGGAAGTCTTGAGTGGATCTCAGTGGGACTTCCTAGAAGTTCCACAGGTTTGGTGAATACCCCAAAAAATCATCAGACCACTTGTTAATAAAGAAAAGCTAAATTTACTAGAGTCACTGCAGTAAGGGAAAACCCCACCTTAACAATGTATCAGCAGTGATTCAAAAGGTGGGAGTCAGAAGAGGGATATTTATAAGATCTTGGGGTTTTGGCACAGGTAGTTTAAGGTGAGGCTTTGAAGTCAAGGAACTAACTGGATTTTGCAAAGTCTGTGATATCATATTTCCAGCTTAATAAACATAGCAAAGTGATAATCTACAGTTGTCTCGGGCAGTTATCTCATAGAAATTTTTGCATAAATTTTCTGAAGCAAGCAGTGGTGTCATTCATCGGTTCACAGTTTTATTTTTCCTGAGCAAAGATTTCCTGGAACAAACAACTAAATCATGTTGACATGACACTTAGTTCTTAGTCCTAATAGCTATGCTTGATGCAACTATAGTTCTTATCTCCAAATACTAAAAAGGAATATGGGACTGTTTACGTAATGTTCCAAAGGAAACAAAATAATTATACAGCTTACAGGTTCATACGTAGGTGGCGGAATTACTCAGAACAATAAAGAATTAGTTAGAAAAACAAAGGAACCAGGGTAGTGGTTACCGCTGGGATGAATTGGAAGGTGTTGACCTAAACGGGGCACCCTGAGGGACGCCTGGGTGGCTCAGTCAGTTAAGCATCTATCTGCCTTTGGCTCAGGTCATGATCCCAGAGTCCTGGGATCAAGTCCCGCATCGGGATCCTTGCTTAGTGGGGAGCCTGCTTCTCCCTCTGCCTGCCATTCCCCCTGCTTGTGCGCTCTCTCTGACAAATAAATAAATAAAATCTTTTAAAAATAAAAATAAAAAAAATAAAAGGGACACTTGAAAAGTTTCTAGAGTTCTGACAATATTCAATTTCATGCCCTTGGTGGTTAATTATACTAATATTTGCTTTATAACAATTCTTTGAACTGTATATGTAACACACTCTGCTGAATGTATGCTATCCTAACAATTTTAAATTCATTAAAATGCATGTTCTAAATTCCAAGTTATATCCTTGTACTCCATGTGATGTCTGAATTCCAGTTGTAACTCCCATCTCTTCTGTTCTTTTGTAACTGAATGACCTTGATAATGTTACTTACCTTTCTCCTCTTCATTTTCCATAAAAAAGTGAATAATAATATCACTTTTGTGAAGATTAAATAAAATGTGTAACACTTAAATGCTACCTGTTTTGTCATTACATTGTTAATAATAATGATAATGATATCCCTTCACATTTCTAGGTAACCCTCCCATATTCTGTATATTGATACACATAGAGTTCTGAAAACATTTCTTTCTTTCTTCTCACTTATTTTCACTTTTGAATTACTAGAGGTTTCTCCTGTGTATGACTGGAAGTAATTTATCTCTGAGAATTACTTTCTGAGAATTAATTATTCATTCTTCTACCTTACTAGCTGGTCCGTCTCAGATTCCTCTACTGGTTCCTGCTCATATATCCTCAACTTCTTGATATTGAAGCATCATAAGACTCAGTGTTTGAGCCTCTTCTTTTATATCAAGATTAGCTTATCTAGTCTTCTGGCTTTAAATATTATATATTTATATTATATATTTATATCTCAGTTCTGGACCTTCCATTTGCTAAGCCCCCAAATCTTGGAGTTATAATTAACTTCTCTCATTTTTTTTTCATATCCCACATTAGATCCATCAGCAAATATTTCCATTACTGACTTCAAAATATATCCAGAATCCGACTGCATCTCACCATCTCCACTATCCCCTTAGTGAAATCACAGTTTTCTCTCACCCAGATATTTTAATAGTACCCTAACTGGCCTCTGTTTTCACATCACTCTATTTCAATTTATTCCTAACACAATGGCCAGATGGATTCTGTGGTATGTATCATCAAGACATGAGGTCATGTTTTTCCTTCTGCTTAAAGCCCTTCCCAAACTTCCCATTTTACTCAAATGTAAGGTCAAAGCTTTTTAATTACATATAATCACCACCTAATTTGTAAGTGCACCGCCTTAACACACGCACAAACATACACACACACAGAGCACTGTCCAGCTGCCCCCCCCCGATTCATTTTTCTTCACGATCTGCTCCTCACCCTCCAACCTTACCTCTCTAAACCCATCCCCTATTTGTTCCCCTGTAGCTCACTCTGCTACAGCCACACTGCCCTTTCCACAATACCAGGGGCACCCTCCTAAGTCCCTGTAGTTTCATCTACTCGGGCTCTCTGATCTCAGGTTTGCACATGACTCATCCCCTCACCTTCTTTAGTCTTTGTTCAAACACCACCTTCTCAACCAGACCTTCTTCAACTGCCCGATTTGTAATTGCAATTCTCTCCAACCCACATTCCCAGCACTTGTCATCTCCCTTTTCTGATTAAATTTTCTCCAGACTCTATTTAATGTATTATACTGTTTTATACAATATAATTTAGTTATTTTTATAAATGTCTATTTACACACACACATTAAGAATGTAGGGATTTTCACTTTTGTTCACTGCTATTTTCTGAGAATATAGAATGCTGCCTGGTACGTATTAGGCATTCAATAAGTGTTTGTTGAATGAATGAAAATATTCAACATCTCTCACTGTGTATGATGTCTCAGTTTTATCTGGAAGCATATATATTTATATAGATATAGATAGACATAACATAGTTGAGACAAATCCCATCTTACCCAAAATATGTAGTCACATTATCTGGCACTATGAATATCATTTGCTATTTATGTCCCATGTCCTTTTTCTACCAGAGTACCATAGTTAAACTGGAAGGAGAGAGGGAAGTATCTGCCATGCATTCCTGTCATTCAAGTTGAGTCCGCATCTTTCCAATCATTAAAATCTCTCCTAGATTTGTCCTAATGGCATCATTCATCTCTTGTTAGGGGTCATACAGGACTATGTGACTACTGCCAGCTTCAGTGATGCTTTAAATAGGTTTTCTTCCTTCACAAATGTACAACCTCCTGGAAATTGGCCAATTCAGAGACTGGTTAAAAATAAAACAAAGAGTTTTAAAAGTAGCTAGTGTCTTAGTCTGCTATCACAGAAGATCATGAACTGGATAGCTTACATACAACAGAAATTTGCTCCTCACAGTGTCAGAAGCTAAGGAGTCCAAGATCAGAGTGCCCCCATAGATAGGTTGTGGTGAGAGCGCTCTTCTGCTTGCAGACTGCTCGCTTCTCCCTATGTCCTCACCTGGTAGAAGGGGTGAGGAGACCGCTCCAGTGGTCTCTTTTATAAGGGAACTAATCCCATTCATAAGGGTTCCATTCTCATGACCTAACCACCTATCAAAGGCTGCACCTCCTAAAACCATCATGTTGGAGGTTAGGATTTCGACATATGAATTTGCGGTGGGAGCAAACCTGCAGTCTACAGCAAGAGTTTATTAACTTCCTGGATAAAGGGAAATTTCAGGGGCTTTGAAGTGTTAGAAGGAGAGAGTTCATGGTGGTTATGCCAATTAAGGAGTGAAAATTTGCATTCCAGTCATGACTCCAATGGGTTTATCTGTTTAAACACAGTTAATTAAAACAAGTTCCATTGTTCATTGTTCAGGAAAGTCTTCATTTGGGTTTAGTAAGTGTCTAGAATCCTACAGTCTCTCAAAGTTCATTGTCCTTTATCAGCTTCAGTTGATTTGAACCTGTTATGATGAAACACACATCTAGTTTTGACTGAAGCCCTAAACAAATGCAGCTGTGAGCAAAAAATTTTTCTTTTATACTACATGTGGCTGTCTATCTAATTTTCAGCACTGAGACAACAAACACTACACTATATATTATTCCTAAGGTTAAATTTTTTTGCCTTTTCTATTATAGAACAAATTAGTTTTTCTCTATAAACATGGGTTCAACTTTTTTTGGAGAAGGATAATAACTGTTCATTCATTTACTCTTTAATGCATTCTGTATGTAGTAGATGCCAGACACAATGCTTTTTACCTATTTTTTAATTAGCTGGAATTTCTTCTTATTGTCTCATTCCCTACTGTGCTTTCTTCTATTTGTTAATTTCTTATCACTAATTGAGCTATCCTCTCTACCTTCCATTTGGTGATTTCTTTCTTGAATTATTTCCTGAACAGACATCATTACTAATGAGTTTGTATAGGGAGGGCCTTTCAACAAACCCACTCATTTTATTGAAGGAAGAGAACATCTTTTATTTCATACAGTTATATAGGGGAGAATATGTTTAACAGGAAAATTAACCTCTCAAACTTATCTAGGCCATCAGTTATCAACAACTCTTAACAATTAGAGATTATTGCACAATTTTATTCATTCAACATTTACTGAGAGTAAGTAAGTGCCATACATTCTGCTAAATTCTAGGGACATTCAGCTAGACCTATTTTTTTGTGGCTCTACAATCAGACAACTACAAAGAAAATTATGATGCCAAATTTCTTATTTGCTCCATTTGTTCTCCAGAATTTAGGAGCAAGTCTCCTCGGGCCAGATTCCTGGGACCGCTGGCTCTTCCTACTAGAATTTTTTCATTACCAGATGTTAAGGTTCAGCAATTATGAGTAGCTTCTAGTGGACCCAAAGACATCTAAAACATATATTTTTAAAAATAATATATTAGACTTTATTTTACTAATCAGAAAATGAGAGACCTAAATTTGTGGCTACGTGTTAGCCTTGTGGCTAACCTTTAGCTTTGTGTACTACTGAAATATTATTCCCTGCCACTGAAATTTTGATCCACAGACCTGCAATATCAGCATTATCTGTGATTTAATTAGAAATGTAGACTCCTTGATGATCCCCAGACCTACTAAATCATAACACGTATTTTCACAAAATCCTCAGGTGATTTGTATGTACATGAAAATTTGAGAACCTGCTGTAAATCACTTTGACTTTTTGAGCCCTTCCTTGTAAGTGATTAAAGTTCTTTCCCCTACATAGTTATGTTTTTAATTTCAGTGAAAAAAAAAAAAGAGGGGGAGAGGAATAAAAAAGAAATCAAATTTTGAATCCAGAGAGGCCAGTATCAAGCTTTGTTAGACAAGGTAGATAAATCTAAGGTTTTAATGGAATGGTGGCAAAAATAAGTGGCAAAATTATTTAAAAGTTATGCTACCTGTTGACATTATTAAAAATGCCTTCAAAGCAATTGGAAATCATCATACAAGAATAATGTAACCTGCCAGTCGGGAGCCTTCGAACACTTGTAACTAATTGATGTTCACCCCCTCCAGGCATCAAATGCAATTACCGTTTTACTTGGGGCACAATTTAACTTGAATTTGACATATTGAACATAGAGAGAATCATAAACAGTAAAGGCATGAAGCAGACCACTCCAAGGGAGAGCATCTTTCATTCAGTACTGGAGTGCACAGGACACTGGCCCAGTGACATGAGGCCTGAATCACACTGCTGATCTGTCACAGAGGTGAAATAAATGAACCTGAAATCCTATAAAACCATGGTTAAGTAAGTGTGCGATGTGGGGAAGTAGCTTACAATGAAATTAGTCCTGGCACCATACTGAACAAAATAAAACAAAACAAAACCAAAAAATGAAGGTCTTATTTATTAGTGTTATTTCTTAACCTTAAGAAAAATAATTTGGGGCCTGTGTTTTATCAACTGCAAAACTTGGATTCTGGCTCTTTCTAACTAGAGTTTGTTAATTGCCCAGGGCTGAGGCTTAGTAATTATGAACATGGTGCATCTGAAAATGCTTTGTAGGGGTGCCAAGGTGGCTCAGTTGGTTAAGTGTCTGACTCTTGATTTTGGCTGAGGTCATAATCTCAGGGTACTGAGATCAAGCCCCACATCAGGCTCTGCACTGAGCATGGAACCTGTTTGAGATTCTCTTCTCTCTCTCTCTCCCTCTGTCCCTCCCCTGCTCACTCTCTCTCAAAAAAAAAAAAAAATGCTTTGTAGCAGACAGAAATGGATTAATCTGACATATGATTCATTATTAGGCATAAGTATTTTTTTATTTCAAAATTTGACTTAATTTTTCTGTAAAATAAGTCTCATTATTGTAGAAAATATAGCTCAAACTATGCAAACGTCAAGCAAATCTGTTATTGACTCTTCAATTCTCTAGCATGTCCCCACAATAAGATTACCTATGTTCACTCAATAGAATGTTTGTATTGTTTTTTTATGCTGCATCCAGTTGTCTCAAAACAGAAATAAGATTATTTATATGACACATAAATAACTTCCATCCACAAATCTCTACTTTTGAATGCTTAAGCCACTGTGATTTAAAGTTCTCACTGCTCTGTTTTTAGAAAAATGAGCAAAAAGATACACATGTAATATTCTAGTCACTGCCTCCAAACTATAAAATGAAATACTGAAGCACAGTGTATTGAAGTCATATGGAGAAATGTGAAAAGTATGGGATTAGTTATTGTTATGCTTTTACAAAATATTCTCACAGAATTTGTTTTGTGGGTTTTTATGTGAATACACACACATACGTATGTGTGCATCTGAATATAAATATAATAGCTAAAACTTTCTTTTTGCTAACTCTAGGTAGCATTACTTGCATTTAGTGTGGCAGAGATTGGCTACTTGTTCAATGACTCAATTCCCTTTTCTCCTTGGCACATCCTAGAGTTCTTTTTATAGACGGCGTTAGAGTTAGAGATGTCTACTTAATTGAGTTCTACGCTGAGAATGTTGAGTCTCTATCAGCTTGGATTCCTGAATGACTGTCTGGAGCAGAAATCCCCTCATCTACACATACTCCACACATTTACTCTCCCATATACCCACTACACACCCACCCCACCCTCACCCTGACACACAAACTGCCAACTGGGATTTATGTGGGCAAGAAGTAGACCTCCATTATGTTCAACCACTGAGATCTTGGAATTTACTTGGTAGTATACCTAGCACCACTTTCTCTGCTACAGAATAAACATGCATCTGCATACAAGCATGTGTAAATTCCAAGAAATTCTTTCTTATTAGTTGTTCTTAATTGTATTCCCCTCCCACCCCATATACATTTCTTTTTTAATCTAGAAGAAGAATGTGAACAAAAAAGGAAGAATAAGGAAGAAATAAGAGTGAAGACAGTACAGAGAAAGGAGATATGTGAGTACAAAGAGGACTAATCTTGTCCAGTGTGTAGCTAAGGGCAGTCTGTATGTCCCAAACCTCAGTAAGCTCTGTTTATTACTAGACTCTTAAAGACCATCCTCTTGCTAATACTCATATACTGCTCTCACCTCTACCCTCATCTGTCTGGTCCGGCTAGCTGCTCAACAAATCTGTTTCCCCTACAACATATCAACAGGACAACATGTGCAAGTGTAGCTTAGCCTTCAGAAGGGCTGTTCCTCTACTCTCTATGTCCTGTTAATGACATCTGTCTTGATGACAGTAATAATTCTGTGAAAAAAAAAAATAAAGTCCAGTAGATTTTAAGACTCTTAGATCTCATTCTCCCTTCTCCCTTAAAGCCAGTGGGTTTTTCTAGGCCTCTGAATATGATAGCACAGTGATTCAAACAATTATTTGGAGATGGTTAATTTCTGGTACTATCCTTGGCATTGGGGACATAGGGAAATAAGGCACATCCATCCATGAGAAACTTTCAGTCTTTTACAAGCAGTAAAGTACATAAACAATTCCCTCCAGTACAACATGATGACTTCCATAATGGAGGTGTCTGTGGAAACTCGGATGAGGATAAAAAGTGATTCTGGAAGAAGAATCAAGGAAAACTACAGGAGGTGATATTTGTACGAAGCCTTTTAAAATGGGAAGAATTTACAAAGCAGAGAAGGGAGTGGAAGTGTGTCCTGGAAACATGGAAGATTGTGAGAAAAGGAATAGGAACAAAAGGACCAAGATATACTTTTCATCAACAAAGAATACATATTGCTAGGGGGACAGGATTTGAGTTTGCTTTGAAAAAGATTTCATGGCAAGTATGTCCAGGCATTGGCTGGCACGTTAAGAAAGCTTTGTAAGAATCGGGTGCATGCTACGGATATGTGTCTTAGACTGTAACATAGCAAGGTAGGTAATGAGAGACAGAGGAAGAGGGTCAATTAGAAGTCGATTTCAACAAACCAGAAAATGATGATTGTACCAATGACGTCAGTGAGGAGTACACAGAGATTATTTATGATACAGATTAGACAGGATGTGGTTACAATTTAAATATAAAAAGAGTTAAAGATGGCTAAATCGCTACCCAAGGTAGAAAATTAGGGAAACACTACCAGAGTGGATGAAGCCACGGGAAATGATATGGTGAAAAGAGAAGGTCAACCAAATGTTCACAAGGTGATTTAGAGTCAAAGAAGCAAAACCATCAGCGTTCAATATTACTGGTTAGGTGACAAGAACATCTAAAAAGGGAAAGGATGAACAGCATTGCTTCAAATGATGTCAAGAGAACAAATACAATCTATGATAAAGTAGAATTATGTCTAAGGTTAAAGTAAATTATTAATAGATTTTAGAAGGGGCTAGATTTCCTTTATATGTAGATATATTTTTATATTTAATTTCCAGATAAAATTGCTACTTTTTTGTCTAATGCAGAAAAAAATTTATAGTATAAAACTACATATAGAGGGGGAGGAGCCTGGTATACTAAAGACTTAAATAACCCCAGTAGTTTCCTATCTATGCCTAAAACCACATCTAAGAAAGAAGAAAAACATTCCCCAAATGCCATGTCAGTTGTTCCTAAGTAATCCTTACTTTCTGCCTTCAAACCTTTGAGACCACAAAAAAGTTAAAACAATTTTTCTGTGTTCAATCATGAATATCTTCATTAAATTACTGAACCATACAATTATTTCAACCAGACATCAAGGTATTGCTATACTGAAGTACACTATAAATACAATGCAACAGAAAAGAATTAAAAATCTTTTAAACATGTCAAGGAGTAATGGGAAATTCCTGGCAATACATCTCAGTAAATTTGAACTCAAGAGTAAAATACAAATATAAAGGTGATTAATGCAAAAGTGGATCTGCAGATCATAGTAAGTAATGAATACGATTTGAGTAAAAAATGCAATTTAACAATAGAAAATGTCTCTAAAAATGAATGTAAATAGTTTTAAATTACAATGGATTATATTTAGCTTATAAGAGTTATAATGGTCATTTCTTGACCATTCCAATTTTAAACATGAGGTGGAATTGTCTCCCAAGAGCTATTTAAGAGAATAGATGTCTCTGGTTTAGGAATAGAAAACATTCATTGTAAGAATCTCTAAAATATTTTCCAATCAGATTTATCAGCTATCTAATATAACTTTGAAGCAATTCTGTCCCTTCTCCTTCTAAACATTTCTGTTCCCAGAATACATTTAATTGCAAGTGCATGCTTATCTAAAAATAAATTTTTAAAAACTCTAAAAAGAGAAAATTCTGTGTTCTTCCCTGAAGAAATTCATAGTTCAGACTACATTTTGAATTTCTCTTAGATTTTTTTCCACCTGGACATTCTACTTGAGCCTCAGATTCAGTATATACCAAGCTCAATTTCTTTTCCTCAATCCTGATCACTTTTCTGATTTCCTTAATTCTCTTACTGATTCTAGGATTAAGTCATATTTGACTCTTTCTTCTCTTTACTTTCAATTTTTAATTGGTAACCAGTTACCAGATCTCATTCTGATCCTCATTTTCTTCTTATAACCTGCACTTATTCAGATTCCCAAAGCATTATCCTAGTTTCCTAACTTGCCTTATTTGGACTTTCGTCATTCCAACCCACTCTAGGCTTTATTGTAAGATTAATATTTTTGAAGATCAAGGGGCACCTGGGTGGCTCAATTGGTTAAGTGTCCAACTGTTGGTTTTGACTCAGATCATGATCTCAGGGTCATGAGATCGAGCCCTGCATCAGACTCCACAGTCAGCATGCAGTCTGCTTGGGATTTTCTCTCTCCCTCTCCTTCTGCCTTTCCCCTGACTCTCTCTGTCTCTCTCAAATAAATAAATAAATCTTTAAAAAAGTATTTTTGAAGCTCAATCTGATCCTATAAGTCCTTTGTTTGAAATCTTCAATGGCTTTCCAGTGAAACATGAACAAACCCAAATGCCTTTGCATGGTATGCAATATTTCCCCAGTTTTTTTTCCCCAATTTTATCCTCTTTGCTTCTTTTTATGCACCTCAGTTCCCATTAACAGCAAAATACCATTCCCTATATATACCCTTTGACTTACTACTTCTATTGATCAGCTCATGGATTGCGCCAATAATGCCCTTCCTGCATATCTACCATTAATCCAAATCCCATATCACCAGTTGAAATACTGTCTCCTCAAAACAGTTCTTCCTACTCTCCATCACATTCCACCCCTTTAGAAGTCTTCTCTAAATTCTCTGAATTCCAATAGCACTTTTTTTTTTCATTTCTAAATTACACTCATTATTTTTAAGGGTTTTTTTTTTTTTTATTCACTTGAGAGAGAAAGACAGAGACAGCACACAAGCAGGGGGACAGGCAGAGGGAGAGGGAGAAGCAGACTCCTGCTGAGCCAGCCAGGAGCCCAATGTGGGGCTCAATCCCAGGACCTGTAGATCATGACCTGAGCTGAAGGCAGACATCTAACCATCTGAGCCACCCAGGCACCCTACAGTCATCATTTTTACCTTATCTTAGAGTTATTTGTATACCTATCTCACCTATAATAATGAAAGTTCCTTTAAGACAGGGCACTTGAAGATTCATCCACTTACAATAGTGGATACCTAGTAAGTATTTCTTTATTAAATACAAAATGATGTGAAGGTAAAATGGCTTTGTCCTGCTTCCTATTTTAAAGTGGAATTTTATGTCACATCTAGTAGCACAAGCATAGTCATGAAGCAAGATAACACCAATATTAGCACATTTAGGATCTTAGTAGCATTAAGATTTATGGGAAAAAATGGAAGGTAATCAGAACCCCAACTTTTGAGAGGCGGTATTCCCGAAATGTGAAGTAATACCTCAGACTTTCAGAGAGTGAGATTTGCAAAGTTTTGGTAGGATAGAAGAATCCACTGTGTTCAACTTTGAGTTGTTTGACATTAAATTCTTTCCACTCTAACTATGGTAAAATAAGCTAATTTCTTCTACAAGAGACTATAAATGCCACTTTGCACTAGCTTAAAACAGAGGCAATCAAATAAGGGCCAGAAACTTTATGATAGTCTGCTAAAACTGGAATTTCTGAGAGGAACCACCCTTCCTAATACTTGAGCATTACTAGAACAAGGACCTTGACGATGGTGTCAAGAACAGATAGGAAGGAAGGAGCAGAAAACAAGAGCAAGCAGCAATAGCTTCCAAGGAGGATTTTAGGAGTTAAAGGGATAAGAATGGTAGGTAGACAGAAAGATGTAGATTCCAGTTAAAGGAAAACTTTGGGAACCAAGATAAATCAATTCAATTCACAGCTCTACCACTTACTGACTATGGCTGTATGACCCCAAATTTCCTTAGCTATAAGGTTCAAATAAGGTAAATACCTATTACACTAAAGTGAGAGTAATGATTTCTACTCCAAAGATGTTCTAAAGGTCAAATGAGATAATTACCTATATAATAACCATTATATAATCAGTGCTTAATTCATGGGAAGCTATTACTGTAGGAGTCCTCATTGCAGTAATGTAGATGCAGACCTGAGTGGAGATCCTAGGTCTGTCCTCATTAGCTTCTGACTTGAGAAAATTACCAAAATCTACCTTCAGCCTCAATTTCATCATCTGTACATTGTCCGTGTGAAGATTAAATAAAATAATGTGTATTTCATGCATTTATCAATTGCCCCCTTGAAAGTTAGGTGAAATTGGCTAGAATTCCTATGTGATGTCCTATGAACAATTCAATACCTTCAGCAAAACATGTACTATATTTTGGGAAAGGGGGAAAGAAAATGGGATAAGAGGGTCATATTTTACTTATACTAAAGAAGTTATGCTTTTTGTTATCTAATATTTCCCTAAAATGGGTAAAGCAATTTTACCCTGAGCATGTACATTTTCTTTTGCAGGTGACTTTTCTCCCTTCAGAAAAAATAAAAGGTATATTTGGATCAAAAGTTTTATGAATTAAAAAAATATATTTCTGATCAAACACAGTCCAACTGGAAAATATTTTACTTCAATGACCTTATTTCCTTATGTAAAAAATAAAAATGTTGAACCAATAGATGTCAGACTTCCTCACTTCTGTCAGAACTGTGGAGGACATAAGTCAGTGGGAAACATTAGTCTTTTATTTTTAAAGAAACAGCCTAAGAGAAACGCATTATCTTCTAGTGGAAGAAGAGTAAGGTGGTATTTGTGTTGCAGGTGGTTTAAGGGGGGGTCAATAATAATTGTGAAAATTACAGACAGGGGCTATTTGAATTGATCAAATATTCATTCCTTAATTATTATCCACTGGGAGTCTGCTATTTCTAGAGTAGAAAGATGGAAACTTCCAAGATATAAGCATGATCAGACGCTTCATCTATCCCTGTGGGAAGCATGCCAGACTCAGGGGAATCATCCACCCTTGGGTGAAGGATGGAGAAATGGAGAGTCCAAGTGTTTGATGCCACTGGTATCATTTCCCTTTTTTTATTTTTTAAATCTCTTTGAATAAAGAAACTTAATAGTTTCTGATAACAGTATCATGGGATGGTAGTGGCTTACACTGGCATCAACTATGAATATATTATAGTTAGGCCATAAATGATGTTCTACAACATTTTTTTCTGGTTCCTGTTTCTGACTCTTCTATTTATGTTCTTTTATCTCTGCTATGGCATTGTACTCAACTCCATTTTGTGACTTCCAAAAACCAATTGCAACCATAAAATAAAAATCAAAGGCAAACACAAAAACAAAGAAACAAAGAAAACAGTATTTACAAAGGTTTCCATGTGACTGGAAGTTCTGGAGGAGATGAAAATAGTATTACATCAGAGGAACAAAAACATCTTTAAATTGATTGTTATTATTTCTGGTCCTTGCCCACTATGAGATTTAGTGATTCCATGTAACTCATTCTTCCTTTCTCATCTTTTTTCATGATAAAAGCAAAAACATACAGACATAAACCCAGTAATGACACTACCAACAATCCTTCACATTTCCTAATGCAGAGCAGTTTGGTTCTCCATTGCCCCTGCTGTCAACTCAGATCAGGGCTTCCCTTTACATGTCCAAAAATTCAGCAGAAGCTTTGAAATGACTATTTTGAAGAGCCTGGCTGACTTCTTAGACCATACAAAGTGTCCCATCTTTTTTATCTAAAAGCAGCTGAGATAATGAGGGATTGAAGCAAAAGAAGCATTTTTACTTTGTACTGATACTGGTCTAAGAACCATAAATACATTAACTAGTTTCACTCCATAATTCCTCTATAGGATTAGCATTATTATCACCCCCATTTTGCAGGCAAAATGCTGAAGTACAGAAAAGATTAAGGGCTTTACCCAATGTTACCCAGTTGGAATGTGCCCGAGCTGGGAAGAAGCCAGATTTTTTTAGTCAGGATAGGCTGGATTTTGCTGTCATAAATTAATCAATCAACAAATCAATTCAGAATTTCAGCAACTTGATTCAATAGTCCTTGGCACAAAGTTATTTCAAATGCTTTGATAATAAATGGAAGTGATTTCCAAATGCAAAATCAAATTGAAATATGAGCTTGTGTGAGTGAGCTTTATATTAAGAAATGTTTATTATGTGTAGTCATAATTTCCAAGTACCTAGGAAATTTACTTACCCATTTGTTTACTTACCCATTTGAAAATAACTCTCTCAATTATGTAAAAGTGAAATGATTGTTTGCCTCCTTACCCACAGTTGCCAGAGTATGGCATAGGATTACCACATCAAAGCTAATATAGTAGGGAAAGGGGCACCTGGGTGGCTCAGCCATTAAGCGTCTGCCTTCGGCTCAGGTCGTGATTCCAGGGTCCTGGGATCAAGCCCCGCATCGGGCTCCCTGCTCGGCGGAAAGCCTGCTTCTCCCTCTCCCACTCCCCCTGCTTGTGTTCCCTCTCTCACTGTGTCTCTCTCTGTCAAATAAATAAAATCTTTAAAATAAATAAATAAATAAAATAATAATAATAATATAGTAGGAGAAAAAAAAAAAGACTATGCACAGAATTGAAGACAAGGAAGTGTTCAAGTCCTGGCTCTACCACTGACTGGGAGTATGACATTTGTTAGTGACCTCTTCTGGGCTTCAATTTTCTCATCTACAACATGAGAATGATGATACTGTCTCAATTGGATTATTGTCAGAAATAAAGGAATTAAATAATATATGCTATGTGGAATATGCTTCCTGGTCTTTGAGGTACAACTATTCTGGGTTCAAATTCTAGCTCTGACATCTGACATGCATGTGATATGGTGACAGTTACTAATTTCCTCACCTCTGAAATGGTAATAACGATACAAACCTGAGTCTCATAGAGTTATGGGAAGCTGAGAGAAAAAATATAGAAAGCTTGTAGTTGAACTGACATATAGCAAGAGTTTAATATGTGGTTGATCTGAATATTTCATATTATTAATTTTTATATCTAAAGGAGACAGAGTCCATGATATTTCCAAAAATTTTTTTTTGAGGCATTAATTACCCCTGACTTCAATCGGCTTAAAACTCAAGTGAAATAATCACATATTATTCATCTCCTCTTTAAAATCCCTTCACTGACTCACCATTGCCTTCTGCATAACATTTTAATTTCTATTCCTAATACTTCATGTATCTGCACAGCAGGCTTATGAGGCAGCCCTTCGTCCTTCCTGTATAGGTTCCCTGTGCACAAGGAGGACTCAGTTCATTAAGGCATACAGATAGCAGGCTAGATGCTGCACAAAAATGTGTGAAAACCAGTTCCTGCAATCTGACTTCTCAAATTGATTTTGTTATGTAATATAGAACTGATTCAGGTTCCCCATCACTTCTTTTCTTGCTCACACTCAAATGCCCTACTTCCACTTTCCTCTCCCTTCACATCTTTCTATAGCTGTCTTACTTGGAATAGTTCTGGAGTTTAATTAAAACAATGAGCATCTAGTTTGCACAATCTGTATGGGTGAATAATATGACCCAGCAGTGATTATTTATTGATGTGAGGATTAAACTCCTGCACTCTCAGCTGTAGTGGGCTAAACAACATTTTCCCTTTTAAGTACCTTGATTTCCTTGTTGAAGGGTTTAACTGAGGTAAGCAAGACAAGAACAACACAACAAACCCCTGGGTCTTACCTGTTAGAGCCTAATGAGAAGGAAAAGAGAAGTAATATACATGCACATAGATGTAAGATGCACCTTCAGAGTAACAGACCTGTTTTTAAAAGCATATAGTTGCTGAATGTTTTGTTAAAGCATTTACAGATTTAACTAAATATTATCTGCCTATATCTTATTTGTGTTGGTCATTATACCTAGCTGCACAGTGATGGGTCATTCACTTGTGCAACAGATATTTTGAATTAGGAATTAATTAGTTAGTGGGTGAACTGAAGAGGTTCTGTGCTCCAAGAGAGAACTAAAAGATGAGAAGGAATTTTCGGGGAAGGTAGAAGAATTTTTCAACTGCAAAAAACATTGCGGTGAAAGATCCTAACGCTGAGGTGAGACTGGAATGGTAAATAGTGCTTTGATCCCCTAGGACCTTGTGTTCCATATTTAAGAAACTTGAGCTTTATCTTAAATGAAATGACCTTCAAAATCATACAGTAGAAAAGGACTTAAAGGACCAGAAATCTCATAATTTATAACAAAAAATATAGCTATTAAAGTAGGGTGAGCTCCGCAGGCAATGAGAACACATAAAAACTCACCTCATATCAGCCTGGTATGTTCAGAAACAGTCTTTTGGGAGAGTGATGTCGATCCCAAGACCTGAAGTTTGAGGAAGCAAGGTGAAGAAGTTATGAAAGATATTTCTTTTTTTTCTTTTTAAGATTTTATTTATTTATTCATGAGAGACAGAGAGAGAGACAGAGGCAGAGGGAGAAGCAGGCTCCCCGCGGAGCAGGGAGCCCGATGCGGGACTCGATCCCAGGACCCTGGGATCATGACCTGAGCCGAAGGCAGACCCTTAACCGACTGAGCCACCCAGGTGTCCCGAAAGATATTTCTGATAGAAGGAAAACATGCAGTGGCCTGGCAAAGAGAGGGCTGGACACATCAGGTCTACAGTTATGCAGTGGGTAGTGCTGTGGCGGGGAGGGCAGAAGTCTGGCAAAAGGCAAGAGATGAAATGGGATAGGTGAGCAAGCTTTGAATCAAGATGGGTTTTAAACACCATAGGGACTGTTAGGTTTATTCTAGAGACAATGATAACAGTGAAGGGAGTATCCTCTCTCCTGCCCTCACCGTTGTCTCCCTCTTGTGTTCAACACAAACAAGTAAAAAACAATATGGTACACTGGGTTTGCTTCTGCAACAGATATTTCTTACTAAGCACCTATGTTGTGCTAGCAAATCATTAGGCACGAGAAAAGACAAGCCATAGACTTGGGCAATGGACTCATTTCTAGCTTCCATTTTTGCAATTATTAAGCATCTACTGTGCTATCTGTGCTGGGGATACAATGATGGGAGAAATACAGATGGGGCCTCTGCTCCTACAGAGCTCTAACGCATGTTACACAGAGTGAGGCTCATAGGGCTTTGCAAGCACCAAGGAGGGGCTCCTAAAATGGCTTCTGTCTCTGTGTACCATCTGGGCAAGGGGGCAGATAGGAGATAAAAAGTATTAGCAAGACAGGTTTTCCAATAATGTGTAGGAGGAAGAGGGAGAAGCTTTGTAAGTACAAAAAGAGAGGGAAGACCATGGGGTTTTCAGGAACTACTACAAAAGATGCCACTATACCACCAACTTCAGCACAAAATCTGTGAACAACAGAGAAAAAGGACACATTCAAAAAGGTTTCCTCTTTACTTTACAGAAAGGACCAGATTCATTCCTTTGTTAAATACAAAACCAGCCACATTAATTGATGTTAGGTTAAATTTGACAGGATCTAGGGACTGGACTAAGAGACATATTACTATTTTAATCTTAAAATGACTTTATTTCTATACCTCTAATAGAGAGTAAATCAAAGCCTTATGAAAGTCCTGCAGCTGGTAAAGGGAAGCATGATGCAGATAACTATTTTTATTTAAATCAATGTGTTGTGTTCATAGAGAATAGGGCAGGATGTTGCAGCTGCGAGAGGGAATTTAAAATTAGAGCAGCTTCAATAGTGTTGTTCACTATTTCATCCAAATTCCTGAGCCTTGCCCTATAGTAAGCATTTTTTTTTTTGCGTTTGTGATGTGTGTGCATATGCATGCATACACGTTTAATATTTTCCTGGGAAATTGAGACAAACTGCTCTAGAGTCTGAAAATAAAATTATTGTCTGTTGGATAATATTTTCTCTCTCTTTCTACTTATGCCCACAGCTTCAGAGTCATGTCAAAATGGCTACCTCAGCTGTTGCTTCGACAAATAAGGAACATCATTCAGTTCCCAGTACCTGGACAGGTACTGTTTGTTCCACATACGACAGAATTATAAAAACTTCCCTCTAGTGTTATCTGATCAAAAGTAATAGTTGCCTTTCAAAGAATTGCTTCTTTAATCCAGATGTCCTAGTTTTCTCCAGGTTTCAAGGGTCATCTTTTCCTATAAAGCCCGAATAAGAATAGTCCAAGTCCTATGTGGGACTTTTTGGGCAAGCATGCCCACAGGGGTCTAGTTTTTACTGGGTTTCCTTCTTCATCTATTTTTGGGAATCTTTACTGGTATTCTAGGTCATCTAAACAATACTATACAACCCTGCTTACTAGGGTATTGTCCACTTGAATAATGACATAATTGCTCTGTACCTACAGGGCCTTTACAAAGCACTTGCTCACTCTTCATCTCACTCATCCTCACATTATCTTGTACACAGTGGCACTCAGATGCAAATGACACACATATTTAATTATGGCTTGGATCCACATCTTAGGATTCCCAATCCTGTGTTCAGCCACATGCTACATTGTCTTGTCTCACGGGGCTGTTATAGTCAAGTGAGCTAATACATGTGAGAAAGCAGGAAAAACGATAAAGCGTGTTCCAAATTGATTGTTGTTTTATTTTGTTGTTGTGTTTGACATAAAGGTGTGCTAGGCCAGACTCTCCCTTCTGTTCTATTCTTCAGGTAACGATCAGATTAATCTCTGTTATACTGCTAAGCATACAAGGAAGCTTTATTTTGAAAATTCCTCTGCTTATAGTCCAAGGAATTGCATCATGATAGTGTTTGAAGTTTCTCAGCTCAAGGGAGAACTCATGCAGCTTGACAGTCCTGGCTGTGGTACCTATTTCTGCAGATTGCCAGCCTCCTCGCCAGGCTCTCAGTATCTCTAGGGAGAGTAGACCTGCCGTTGGTAAAGTTAGCAAAACAACAAGGCCACTGATTGATTTAGGAAGTGACAAATGTGTCAGGATTCCCCTGTGGGAAGTTGTGGAAATCTGGCTTGTCCAAACATCCTTGGCAATTGTTACAAAGCCTTTTCAATTGCGGTTAAGTTGTAGTCTGGCTGACTAATTCAAAAGGAGCTCGTGTGTGGCCCAATTTTCTGCCAGCTTTGCATAGAAACACCCAGGAATAAGCTTACGGAAGTAAGTAACATTTGCTTTACAGTCTCACAGAGGCCACAATTAGAATTCTTCCTGCACAATCAGGGGGATGGACAGAATAATCCAGGGAGTGAAGGAAACTTTAGCACCCTTCGATGGCTTGAGTCTGGAAATGATCCTGAAAGGAAGAATGTGTCTCCAATAAGCCCGTGCCCTCCATCCTTCAGTGTATTCATTTTAGGCCAGTTTCTTCCTGCCGCTAGTACAATCTACCAGCAGTTCTTCAACATGCTTACATATGCGCCCCCCTTCTAATTCTGACATGATTTCAGCCTCATCTCCTACCTTTCTTTAATGATGACCTAAAAAACAAAAACTCTGTTCTGAAACATCTTTCTTCAGGAAAGATATTTCACTAGAGTTTTTGGCTCACTTCTGTTTTGCTTAAATGAGGTAAAAAAAAAAAATGGTGGAACAACCCATTATTTACATGCACTTGACTTTCTTTAAAAATATACAGAAAATATTTAAATGAATAATGTATATATTTAAGAATTCTTTTTTTTTTAAAGATTTTATTTATTTATTTGACAGAGAGAGAGAGACAGTGAGAGAGGGAACACAAGCAGGGGGAGTGGGAGAGGGAGAAGCAGGCTTCCCCACGGAGCAGGGAGCTGGATGCGGGGCTCGATCCCAGGACCCTGGGATCATGACCTGAGCTGAAGGCAGACGCTTAACGACTGAGCCACCCAGGCGCCCCTATTTAAGAATTCTTGATAAGTATAGATGAGAACTATTTTTTTTTTCTTTTTAGATGAGAACTATTAAGATTAGATTTAAGTTAAGGAAGGAGGGGAAAAAAGCTAAGCAGAAAAAATATTTCATCCATAAGTTAAAATATATAGTTCATAAATCATAACTAAAATACCTACATTGATGTGCCTAGTATGTGCGTAATTCTACAACTGTGATTTTCACAACAGTTGCATATACTTTTTCAAAGATAATATTTCAATCAATAATCATCTAATCTTACCAGTTGTAAGGGAGAGCGGAATATATTTTTTAGCCTGTTTCTAGGAAGGAATAAATATATTAAAAGAGAGATTGCTAAATCAGAGTATCGACTTCCCATAGCATGCCAAAATTTAGTTTTGTATTTAAAACTACAACTGGCTTGTAGTCTTTAAGAAAGCTTCTCTCACCTTTTAGCAGATATTCAAATATAATCACCATGAAAACCATTATCAAAAACATCAACTGATTTTCTGTCTAACCTATTCGAAAGGAAAATCCATGTTGCTTGGAACACTAAAATGCTCCAAAACCCTGCTATTGAAAGACACAGAGCAACACTCTTGTGAGTCTGTTTGAGAAAAAAAAAATCAATAATTAAAAGTAAAGTAAAGCATAAAAATAAGATTATATGGCTCAGAAGCTAATCAATGATTCTTAGCTGCAATCTATATTTGTCGGGCTTGGGTTGTCCCAAATCACTTGAATATCTTTTGGGTATTCGGGAAATTTGCCACACTGTGAGTCCTATCCTTCTAAAGCCAATCCCATGACTCATTGTGCCAGTTTTTCCCACCGCTAGGGCATCAGGTACCTTAGATTCTGCCGACATATCTATGTGAGGCAACTAGAAGGAACAAGAAGAATCTAAGAAGAACAAGAAGTAGGCATGTGCAGAATCCACCTTTTAGTGAGCAACGTGGCGAAGGGGTAAGACCCTTTGAGAGCAGCAGTGGTAGAAATTTGTTGTGTGACCATTTTTGACATTGTTGGTACAAACCATGTTGACTCAGAACCAAGCTGTTGGTGTAGGTTGGGGATGAGAGTGATTTCTTCTCTATAACAATTCACATGGCCTTGTTGGGGATTGTTCATGTTTAGTCACTGGCTCTCCAGAAGATACTTTGAACTACCTAATGAGCTTTAATAAATTTCTACCTATTTTCACCTAAGGACATTGACTGATACACTAAGTAACCATTTTCTCATGGTATTTGAACTGTGTTCTCCTAGTTCCGGTCTAATTTGCTGACATTTGGTCTATTGTTTGGTATAATCTTAAATTCACATCAGTAGGGCAAATGCAACAAACACTCTTTCACAGTATTTTGAGTGCTCTCTTACTTGATCTTCTTTCTTTTTTCAAGCTTTTATCACCTAACAAGCAAAGTATATACTTTATTTATTATGTTTAGTACCTATTGCTTGTCTAACCAAAGCTTCCTGTAAAATGTAAGCTCCATTGGGCCAGGGATTATATTTTGTTTGGGACACTGCTGTATCCAAAGTATCCCAAAAGAGTCAGGCACATAATTGGGGCTCAGTAAATACTGAGTGAAGAATACATCAGTTCATCTTTTTTGCTTCTAGAGGATCTATGGAGAGATGGGTCCTGATGGCATTTTAAATAGAAGTATGCTGGAGCTAGTTTACTTATTTCTTCCCATATTCTTAGCCCTTAAGCAAACCTGGGAATTTAGATCAAGTGAATCTTAAATGTGAATGAAGGAGATTTCTTCCCCTCCCACTAATTTGCTTCATCAGAGAAAATCTATATCATTAGCCTGGTTTTTTTTTTACTAAAATATTTTGCTATCCTACATATGTTCTCCTGAATTCCCTCATGCCTACCTACCAACAGTCTCTATGAAACTGTATCATTATCATTAAAATAGCATTATCAAGTAAGTATTCCAAATAAACACATTATTGAGACAAGTCCACAATTAAGTCACAATAAGTGGCAGGAAAGAAATGGAAAGTGAGTTGACATCAAAACAACTAGAAGTCATTTACACAATAAAATTGATGGAAAATGGAAAGCTATTAAAATATTTTGAAATTATGCTCAGAAATACAACAAATGCATTTTGAGCAAGTTTACAAATTTCTCCTCACTCACATGAATGTGAAATAATTTAAAATTCACAATTAGATCAAGTCTCTTTTCTCTCTCAATATATTTTCCATTGAAAGTAGTTGGAGAAGGCATGTATGAATTTTTCTACCAAATAGAAAATATTGACTATTAATGCAATTTATTTTAGTAAAAACTTCTATAGTTTGAGAGCAAGAAAGGAAAGGAAATAGAAAAGGGGGAATATAAATACATTTGTTGAATATCACTATGGGTCAGAAGCTGGGCTAGGTCTTTATACATATGTCTTTTCACATCATCTTCATCATCGTTCTAAGAGGTATTATCATTTGTGTTGACTAAGAAAACTGAATCTTTGGGAATTGTCTTAAGTCCATGCAGCTAGTAAATGAGACACTTACAAAAATCTGACTTTAAGACTATTGTTTGAACTGCACTTTACTGACACACTAAAGATAAGGCTAATAGGAAGTTGCCATTAGGACCCCTCTTGCCTCTCATTGATGATGAGAGAAATCATCTCTTACATAGACTTGAAAACTCTCAAAGGACTTGGAGAAAATGACTGACAAGGTTTAGACATGTCAGCTGTCATGGCACAAGAGAATTGCCCTAAAAAAGGAATGCTGATTGGGGCGCCTGGGTGGCTCAGTTGGTTAGGCGACTGCCTTCGGCTCAGGTCATGATCCTGGAGTCCCTGGATCGAGTCCCGCATCGGGCTCCCTGCTCGGCGGGGAGTCTGCTGCTCCCTCTGACCCTCCCCCCTCTCATGTGCTCTCTCTCTCTCATTCTCTGTCTCAAATAAATAAATAAAATCTTTAAAAAAAAAGAGAGAAAAAAAAAAGGAATGCTGATTATTCAAATCCTAAGAGAATCAAAATGGACCAAAAGCTCAAATTTAATTAAAATCACATTTTTGTCCCTGGTAATCTAATTTGCATAAGTAGAAAATCAAGTAACATGGCAAAGAAGTAGAGTGAAAGAATGAAGAGAGAAAGTACATATCTTTGTTTACTTCATAAACATAAACTAGCTCCCCAAATTCCATTTCTTGGTAAACAAATCTTTCCCTGGTTTTATGAAGCACTGCTTCTAAACAAAACCTTCTTTTGAATAACAAATTCTTCTTTATGAAATTTCCTACATAAGCCAAACTAATTTCTCCCCAGAGAAAGTTCTGGTCCCAGCACAGTTGAAGGCCCAGAACATACTCCTTCGGTCCCAAAGAGACTAATCAAACGGCATCAATTTGTGACACTCAAAATTTGACTTTCATGAGAAAAAAGTTATAAACGAATGTTTGCAAATGTAATTAATATCAATAAAACCACATATTATGGCACATTTCCACTGAAACTTTAAGGGATTATTGAAGTTGTTATTTAAAGAATATTCTTACGTCATAGAACATGTTCCATAAAAACTACATATTCCAAGAAATACATCATCAAAATGGGAAATATATTCCATTATACAAATCTATGGGTTTTAAGAATGTTCTGGGCATCAGTTTAAAGCACTTTTTTCTAAAAAACAAACACATAAAAGGGTATTCAAAGAGTATTCAATGTGGAGAATTTTTCTGCAACTGACTAATTGAGAGATCAAAATGTGTCACTTATGTTTCAAAACCAAAACATGACCCAGAGACTGAACATATTACCAATGAACTGCCCCTAAACTAACTTTTTTTTTTCCTACTGAATGGGAAGAAATCAGAGAGCGAGACAAACCATAAGAGACTCTGGACTCCAGGAAATAAACTAAATTTTTTTTTTAAGATTTATTTATTTATTTGAGAGAGAGTGCACAGAAGGAGGGACAGAGGGAGACAGTGAGAGAGAATCTCAAGTAGACTCCACGTGGAGCCCCACCCAGGGTTCAATCCTAAGACCCTGAGATAATAACTTGAGCCAAAACTGAGTTGGATGCTTAACTGACTGAGCCACTCAGGTACCCCATGTCCCTAAACTAATTTTTGACTAATCAAAAGAATTAGTACCTATTATATAGATCACAAATTACCATATATTGACTTTGCCATTAAAAATGAAACAGATGAGCAACTGTTGTTTGTTTGGGTGGTGTTTGTTTATTTGTTTTAAATAAAAGGAAACTGGTAGGAGGTAGGTCTCTTTCCTTGAAGGTTAATTTTATAATATTTCATATGATCTTAAGTCCTAACCATCTTAGTGAACTATAAATAAGTCTTTTGCCGCCACCAACTCCATTCTAGAGAAATTTGGTTTTTATACATAATAAATAAGTTTCAGCGCACCTGGGTGTCTCAGTCAGTTAAGCCTCCAACTCTTGATTTCGGCTCAGATCTTGATTTCAAGGTCATGAGATTGAGCCCCATGTCGGTTCCACACTGAGTGTGGAGCCTGCTTAAGATTCTCTCTCTCCCTCTCCCTCCACCGCTCCCCCCAAAGGGAAAAAAAAAAAAAAAGATTCTCTCTCTCCTTCTGCCTCTCCACCTTCACATGCACTCTCTCTCAAAAAAAAAAGATAAATAAATAGGTAAGTTTCAAAACTCTATTTGAATAAATTATTTGAATATTTGCAAGCTATTCATATATGAATATATTGTTATCACGGGGAACACCGACTGGGCCCAGGAGGTTAAAACACTTTTCCAAGGTCACACAGCTGGTAAGTAACCACACTAGGATTCAAACTTCAGCAGGAGTTGGAGGTAGCTGCAGAGTTTGTGTCCTAATCTACTGTATTATACGCAAAGTTCTTTATATTATGCATATTCATACTTTGATATGTATATCACAAATATTGTTTTCTCCCAGTATATTTGTCTTTGAACATAATCCGTGTTTATTTAATGATATACATCAACCTACTAAAACTGTTGCCAGGATTCATACCACATGCTTCCACTGATCCCATGGACCCAATATCTCATCTTCCTCATTTCATATAGACTTGCTAGTATTATGGTAATTTGTTTCTACTCCTTCTTTTTCTTGATTTTTCTAGATCTTTCTAAGTAAGATCAGTTCTTACCTCTCCAAAGCCAGTGTCTCTCATGTTCAGATTAAGCCATCTGATCTGTGGTGTTTTTCTCTAAGGATCATCCAGAATTCTTATATTTCATTCTTTGAAAAGGCTAAATTGTACAGAAAAACCCAGTCCTTGCACTAGAAGCTGTAAAGCTTTCTCTATATATGCAAAGGTGTTGTCCCTATTGGTATAAAGAGCATGCTGAGGATGTATGAATCCTATATTCCTTTTTTTCTTTTTTTTTTTTTTTAGTTTTTATTTAAATTCCAGTTAGTTAACAGAGTGTAATATTAGTTTCAGGTGTACAATATAGTGATTCAACATTCCATACATCACCTGGTGCTCATCATGACAAGTGCATGCCTTAATCCCCATCACCTATTTAGTTTTCCATTCAGCCTATATTTTTCTTTTTCACTTTGAGTCAAGGTGTAGATGCGGAGGTTTACATAATTATTATAATACAATGAATCATATATTCCTGATCAGTCTGAACACAGAACCAAAACAAAAAAAAGCAAAATAAAAATATAAGATTTCCTCAGGGTATCAAGGATTTATTAGTAGGCCCTTCTCGACAGGTTCTGTTGCCTTCAGGCAAATAGAGGGATTCACATTAAAAGATGTGACTATAAATATGTGTTCATTAGCTGTGAAATTGAGTCATTGTGTTTTCCTGGGTTTCAGTAAGTTCTTTAAAGTTTGCTTTTAAAAAGATGAGTATACACCATGCTATTTTGTTCAAAGTACTAGCACTGTTCAAATAGCCTTTGTAAAATTAATGATTGCTGCTCATGTCTGTGTCCATGCCAAAATATTTGAGAGGGAGGGAGAGAGGGCAGAAGGGTAAAGGAGGGAAGAGAGTCGGGCTTGTTTGTAATAATTGTTTCTTCGAAAGAGCTATCTGTGAGGTCCATTTTAAAATGGACACTGAATATTATTTCACAGTGTAAAGTGATCAAGTTCAATATTCATTTCTTAGATTTGTTGAGTTCTTCCATTCCTGGATGTACTCATGCACTTTACAAACAAAGCCACCATTCTCCTCCTGTCCCTGTCATAATCCAGTGGGAGTCTATCTTTCCCACTAATGCCCATTTATGTGAATTGGATTCACTGAATTAAATCAAGAGGAATCATGAGATTTAGAAATGGAAACACAGGAACATACTCTATACTGACTTTAATGCAATGTTCTCTAATGTTCCACAATGTCTCCTTTCCTAAATCCTGACTTACATACTCTAAATACTAGAAGTACCCTAATTTCCCATAGAAAATTGTTCCTTAACTTTATTTCTTAAGAGTACTCACTTTCTTACTTAGCACAAACTTTGACCCAGACTGTCAACCGTGGTTTGAAGTAGGAAATGTCACATATCCCTGAAAATTGGGTAAATACCTCTCTACTTCTCTTCCTGCAAACATCTGTATTGTGTTGTACCATTTATAGAATGCATTCTTACATTTCTGTTTGTTTATTTGTGTTTTCTGCCTATTTCTGAGATTTATTGCGAGTGGCCTTTCTTCACATGTGGCAAGATTTCTTTCACACAACCACCTCGGGATTTGATAATTGATCATTAGAAAAGAAAAATCATACAGCTACTATGTGGTCAGATCAGGAGTTGAACCCATAAGGGTCTCTTCCAAAGCCCATCCACTTAGTGGGCATGCAACAAATATTTGTTAAATGACAGTGCAAATGAGCAAATGCCATTTCCAGTATAGAAACACTGGAGAGAACAAGAGAATTAAGAAATGCATGAATGATGGGATGGAAGAGGAGGATGAATTAAAGAGAAATTCCACACTTGAATGAGACCATAAATGAGGAAAAACAAACAAACAACAATTAAAAAAAAAAGATGGAAAAGAAAAAAGATATCAGGTGCTTCTGAATTTACTTAGTAGTTTCAATGTTGGGTCAGCATCCCAATGTCCTTCCAAGGCTCCAGACCTTCCTCACTGATTTCACTCTACACCTGTAAGTTGATAAAGCTGTCACTTCTTTAAACAACTGTCACTAATACATGTTATTATACAATAGTTATGATATTGCAATTATATGGCATTTGTATTTATATATATTAAATGTTAAGCTACCAGTGCACCAGAGTTTTTTAAATGTATTCCATCATTTGACAGTACCTTCCCTAAGTGACAACACTTTCCAGAAAACACTTTAGTGCTGTTTATGTTATAATTGGATAAAACAGATTTTTCTTTGCAATCACCGTGAAATAAATATGTAGGCTTTATCTGTGAGTTTCTGAAGGTTTCACTTAGAGGCAGATCTATTGTAGAAAATGTCACCATAAACATTTTTATATATTTATCAATTTTTTAGCATTTCTTAGTTAATAATCCAAATTTACCTTTCTTCATTCCTCATTATAAAACATGTGGTATATCTTATCTTAAGGAATTTTAAGGGGCTTTAAATACTTCCATTCTATAAGGGTTTAACTATAACATGAAAAGTATAAAGTTAATTTCAAAACTAACTCAAAACATGACTTTACTTAAGCAATTTGTACATTTCTAATTGGTTCAACAAATATATGTTAACTAGCTGCTAAGTTTCGGACATTATTCATCTTAAATGCAAAAATAAGTAAGAACAAATCCTGTCCTATACCTATAAGAGGAGACAGGCATGTCAGGACAAAAATGAAGATAATGAAGAAAATAATATATAATTCATATTTCACTTATGTTTAATATATAACTAAGCTTAATGTATCATTAAATAAAATATATTATAATTAATAGCAATTACTAGTTACTGAGAAAACGCTTTGTGTCAAGCACTATGGTAATCATCGTAATACATTATCTAATTTAATCTTGACAATTCAGAAAGTTAGGGAATATTATCTACCTGTTAACAAGAATGAAAATGAGACTTAAGTTCCTTGTTGACATTGAGTGCTACAATGTTGGGTTTAAGTGTTTGGCCCCAATAGTCAGAGTATCTGGGTTCAAATTCCTTCTCCATAACCACTTTCTGCTTCAGGGTTTACGTCTGCAAGAGAAGTGGCCTCATAGGGTGAAATATAGGAATAAGTAAGCCATCACCTGTAATGTGCTTCAAGCTGGGCCTCCCATATAGCAAGGCCTGAACAAATACTAGGTGATATCATCTCTTCAACAAAAGCAATGGAAGTAACTGGGGCAGGTCAATCAGGCAAGAATGAGAACTACTGCATAGAACCAAAGAGCTACGCAAAGCTTTGTTTTTTCTTTTCCTTAATAAACTATCAGGTAGCGAGGAATGGCTGATACATAGGGACAAAGTAGATGAGGGAAGCATTTATGATTCAGAAAATTCACAGATCAGGGACCAGGTTATGAGATTAGCATGTGATTAGATTGTGATTTTCCATTAGTATCTTCCACTATTCAGATAACAGAAAAAAATTAGCAATAAGAATGTAGATAGTAGAGAGTCATAAAGAAAAAAAGGCTAATTACATTTTGCTAACTTTTTTTTCTGCCAGAATCAGTGTTTTCACTTTTTCTTATCAGGAAAACTGCCTGTAGTTTATTTTCTCTTTTGACTACAGAGAGTTGGCATGAGATCCATGATTCCTAACTTATCTTACAGCTTCTTATGAACAAATAAAGACTCTAATCAGTTGCTGGGGTGTTTTTTTTTTTTTTTTCCCATTAAAACAATTGAAAGTAACTGTTTTATGGTCCATAACTGAAAGGTAAAACAGAAAAACACACTTCACTGAATTATGTCAAACAAATGTGGTATTGAAAAGATCAATTTAATTTTAATCCTCTAGATCACTAACTCTACGGTGGCAATATTTTGTCTGAGTAAAGAGTTATACAGAGGTGTGAATGATAGTTTTGGAGCCAGAAAAACCTGGGTTCATATCCAGTTTCTCACATTAACCTGTTGTGTGCTCTTGGGAAGTTGATTGACCTCTCTGATTTTCATTATTGTCATCTGTAACATGGAAATAATCTTGTACTATGGTTTCATAGAAGATTAAATGGATGTGTGCATGTTAGCATCCAAAATAGTGATTATAAGTAGTTTTTGCTTAATACATATTAGGTTTTTTCCACTACCTTCCAATAAATTAGGATGGGATTTGGTTTTGCTTTATTATTCAAAAATATTTCAGGGCATAAGAACAAGGTGAAAACTACAGTATCACAGGGAAAATAAAAGGAACACTGCAAAAGTAATCAATTGATTTCTGTATATTCAGTCATTTGAACACAATATGGGTGTGTATGGATATGCATGTAGTGTGTATATGTGTATGTGGAGAGAAAGAGAAACAGAATCTAGGAGAGAGGAGGAGGACAAGGAAGAGAAGGAGGAGAAGTTATTTTATGTCTTTTAAATGATTCAGGAAAAAGGGGAACTCAAATTTTAGAACAGTATCAAAGTATAGTCACCGTGAAGTACACTCATCTATCAATATAAAAACTTTTAAAGGAATACAGTCATCATAATCACCTTATAATTGACTCTATGCCTTACTGCAATAGGAGTGTATAAATAATCCAGATAATCCATCATGCCCAGACTCTGTCTGGTTTTCAAGCCTTCCATAATCCTGGCTTCATTTTGCTGATGATTCCTCATGTCCACTAATCAACATGTACTTTTTACTTCAATGGTTTGACCTTCATCATAGTTCTACAAATGTGCTAGATTCTATTTCTTCAAACATTTCATTTCCCTGACCTAAAATATTTTCTAATCCCTCCTGTTCACCAAAATCCACTTTGCTGAGGAAATCCAGCTCATTGTGTCTATAAAGTCATTTTGCATTACTTCCAACACCATTTTCTCAAATGTTGATCCATGATAAATTTTTCACTAACACGGGGACAAATGAAAAAAAAATCTTTTATGTTGGCTCATGAATATAAAGTCCTGAGTAGTAAGGTTCCAGTTTTCATCATTCTCTGTTATATTTGAATTTCCAAAATACATTTATATCTCAGGTTTTGTGGGACAAATCTAATTTCAAATATGTTTGCTCTCCCCAAAAGCTCTTAAAACTTCCTGAAGTACTTAAACTACCTTTTCCAGACAGTTTCTTACACCCAGTAACTAAACAAAATAATTTACTGGAACAAGAGTACTGATTTTTGGTTTTGTAACATATGGTCATATATTTATATCATACAATACAACACTTAAAAATAGATAGAACTTGCATAATTGGCATAGACTATCTTACATGTTTGCCAGTGTCTCCAGGATCTTTGGTACTGTCTCCCTTACATAGTAACATTGTACTGTTTAGGAATCATACCTAGACTTCATCTGGTGCAGAACAGACACCCAGTAGTTGCTTTCTGATGAGCTGGGACGCCCCTTCATCTGGTTGAATGGAAAAACAAAATGAGATTTCTATTAGAGGAAAGCTTCATAAAGATAATGCCTTGATGAACAGAGAGTTAATAACATGGACCATTCTGAGAATATTCAGTTAAAGTAACAAAATAGAAAAAGATGAAACATCCATTTCTGGTTGAAATATTTTCTGAAGATTTATGAGTTACTGATTATCTCTATCAATGTTGAAAACGGGGCTTATTTGTACAGACTTAGGAGCCCTTGCTCCCCTCTGCACTAAGAAATGACCCTTTCGGTTTCTCTAACCCTCACACCAAATGGATAATTCACTATACTCCTGGCAAAAAACCACAAAAAACAAAAAACAATTCTCCTGCTTGCAGGGGCACATCAGAATCTTCCCTTTCCATTTCAAAAATTGTGAAGACATAGCCTAGAAAACTGCTATAGAGGTGAAATAGCAAGACTTCTGTTTATGAGGGAAAAGACCAAGTGTAAAATCCTCTCGCCTTGCCCTGAGCCAAACATGTTTAATGTGCTGAAAAGGAAGGAATTTTCTCCTTCTTCTTACATAAAATGTAAGCCTTTGTACATGTGCCCTATTTAATTTCCCCCTGGGTTAGAGCTGTCTGCACAGTCAATGTGACCATATTCACTCAACTGCCTCTCTTTATTTATATACTTTTCAAAAAGCCAAACCAATTTGTGCATTCTGTTAAAGTCCAATGCAGCATTCATTCTTTATATAATTATAGGGAATTGTTTATTGTTTCCTATACATCAACAGTATATTTATCTTAATAACAATTCTCCAAATTTCCAAGAAGTCTTTGTCTTTATTCAAAAGCAAACTATGTTGGATTGACCTGAGACCAGGATGTGAAAGAAAAATCTTTCTGTGGGAAATATTTCGGGAAAGCAGCTTGGAAAATTTTATATCAGGGATGACTCTGTAATGACTTTCTCTCTTTAAGATCTATAGAAGTGCTTGTCATTTATTTACATTAAGAAAATGATTACTTGACTGAAGAAAAGCTGAAATCTTGTTTGTTAAGTTCATATTTCATATAAATATTAAAATTTATACTGTTCCCTTGTGGAGTTTAATAACAGCTTTATGATTAATATAACAAGGATAGAAGTTAAGTTGTAAACAATATTAATCAATTAAATTGAAGCAATTTATTATGAAAATTTTAATGACCTCTTTCCTTTCTGTTGGAGAAACAAAAACTTTGTGAAGTTCTATACCAAGAAAAATAAGCTGTTTCATGTCTTGTCTGACATATAAAGAAGATTCACATGAAATAATTATTCCCAGCAAACCCAGGAGAAGCACAGTTTTTAAACTTGGAGGCAAAGCTTGGAATACATGATTCATGGCATCCAATATTTGAATTTCACCCTAATGTTACCTGATTTTTTTAAATGACAATACCAGTGGGTTGAAGAGAGAACTTCTTTTGAAATTATCAGTAAACCATGAATGGTCAGATTGTCTCAAAATTTAACTAGACAGTAAGCAGTGATAAAATGTAAGGTTTTGTCTCAATTGGACACAAATGGTAAGGAAACCAAAGTGGTGAACTTCAAGAGGTGTCTCAAGGCTTACAAGATAAAGCTGCTTTAGGAAGCAAAAAAAGGGAACTTCTAATTATTTTTTCATACAATTTTAAGAATAAATGAAGAATAAATAGATTCAACTCTCTCAAAATAAAATAAACATTTACTTCCTTAATATCTACAATATGCACAGACGCTCTAAAACAAAGGGAGCAAAATGATTAGTTGGAAGATGGGTAAACTTCCTAATGGTATTCAGGATCCCTTTATCCTCACCCTAAAAATGAGGAAGTTGAATCTTGATTGGTCTTTTCCCAAATAGATAATAATTGGAGCTGAGTGTTCAAAAGTATTAGAGGAGGAAAAATGGAAGCCAGAAATTTTATGGGTTCTCCCCCTTTCTTCTGTGTTCTTTAGTTTATAGGGCTATCGGAGTTGCTCAAAGATTCTCAGTGCCCCACCTGATTGACAACCAAGGTTAAAAGTGGAATAAAAACATTACCAATATATTATTCCAGAGTGTGAGATGGATAACATTAGTAATACAGACATTTTCACTTATCTGGATAAAATATTTATGTTATTGGATTGTATCTGAGTAACTCTGCAACAAAAGAAAAATGTTACTAATGTAACAGTACAAATATGCT